>NW_007578623.1:68303-130168 GCF_000690725.1 Stegastes partitus
TGTTGTTTATCAAAGGGAATAATGATTTCACTGAAGGCCCTCTCTTCCTGACATGGCCTGCATGCTTTAATCTTTTAACTTGTCTTAAGTGTGATATCATCGTAGTCACAACTCTGTCTTCTGAAACTGACCTTTTTTTATAGAGAAAGGAAGCAGTGAGTGAGGCTGCGGTGTCGGTACTATAAATAAAAGAAGCGACATTTTGAGCTTGGCAATTTAACTCTGTATAAAACACAGTGATCTTGAAGCAGGGAGGAGATAAACAAGCTATAAAGTATTGTCATTTCTTCATTTTTAAAATCTAAATACCAACTACGGACATACAGTAAATGCAGTAAAAAGTACAGCTTGACTCACTAAGACGATTGAAACATAAACTTCACTCAAGGCAACATAAAGGTGTTTTTACGTTGTGCATCTGCGATACCTGGTGCTGCAACACAACACTCACAATGGAAACAGTTAAGATCAGAACAAAGTGTGTGGTGGCCAGAGGGACACGGCTGTGTAACTAAGCAGAGATGCAGATGCTCCGCCCACACATTCAGCAGACACACAATGTAGACATCTGAGTAAACCTGAAATCTGTAGCTGAGTCCTCCGTTTCTTCACTGGTGCGGTGGTCCTCGTGTTCATCTGAAGCGTGTCCTCCCAGTGCTGCAGAATGCCTCGTCTGACTGGATCTACGGTGCTGCTCCTGATGACTTTGTCTCTGTTGTCTGCTGAGGACAAAGGTGAGGAAACAATTTGGGACTTTATTTTCTTAACACAAGATAATGTTATTTTACAGGGAAAAAAAAGGTCTATTCGAAAATATAAATGACACCTCGGTCATAGTTACATAGTAGACCTAAATATATGATATTGTTTCTGAAGAAAAACTCAAATCAGAGACATGTTTAGACTTGAAGTGATGACACCAGTAACTCATTTACTCTGTTATATTTCTGTAAGGCACAGTTTCTACCAAATAACATAAAATGAAGGCAGTCTTTTGAGTTCAGCACATTTTCACAAACTCCATTGAACATTTTCTGACAAAAGCCTCAGCGCATACTTTTACTATTTCCATCAAAATGTTGGCATTCACACAGTTACCTGTTAGATTTTTAATGGATTTAAGTAGTAACAGGAAACAAACGCGGAGAAACAGAACAAAATGGTAAAAAGGCAACGATCAGAAGTTGCTGTTTTCTGGGGAAAATCGTTTAAACCGCAAACGGTGGCAGAGGTGTCATGCTTCTACAGAAAGAAAAAAAAGAAAGAAAGAAAACAAACTTGCCACAACTTAACCTGCATCGAAAATCTTAAAGGAAGAGGACGTCCAGCCCTTCTTGTTCGGCTGACAGGTGACTCTAAAGGTCATTGTAAAGGATGCAGTGCAAAATCAGAATCTGACCCAGTTTTTATCAGATGTTGCCTACTTGAGGTCACATAACTCAGCAGTGTTACAAGAATCAAGAATGTAGCGTACAGCAGCTGAGTCAAAGTGGTGTGGACTAGTCATGGTGTCAGACATACTGTAGAAAGACAGAGCTCCTGCCTTGTGATGCAGGAACACTCCTAGTTTGGAGAACTGAGGGCCTGAAGGTACCGTTCTCATATTATTACGTCTGAGATAACAGCTGTAAACGTCAAAACGTCCTGTAAACGGCTGTACTCTGTCGCTTACTATAGGTACATGATGTTGCAATTTTTGTCTCACACAAAACGATGTCCAGATATTTCCAGCTGGTTTGATTCTTCATTGTTTCCACAAATTAAGGAAGATATGACAATTAGGTACTCTGTTAATACCTACTGCTCCCATTTGCAGTCATCGCATCTGCATGGCGCCTCTACTTTGCGTCTACATTGCGGTCAAATTTATTTTATTTGCCTCAATCGCGCCCACCTGGCCTGAGCAACCTGGCAGTAAAATACACGTCTACCGGCAGTACAAACATGCATCACAACGAAAAGAAATGAACAAACAAACTAACCCTAACCCCACATAAATAAATGGCTGTTACAATCCCAAAGCCCAAGACTGGTCGTTGTTTCCAAATCCACTCTATTCCCACATCCTCCCGAAGCACCGTCAAATCTTTCTCTCTCTCAGCTGGATTTTTTTTCCCATCTCACCCCGAGCTCCATCTGCTTCTTGCTCCTTTCTGCCGAAGCCGAGACTAAGTCGTGGTCTTTGTGTTCATCCACGGAGCACAAAAGGCAGATGGTCTGCTGATCACTGCGACAGAAAACCTTCATCTCCTCGTCATGAACTGAACAAAATTTCTCCTGCAGATTTTTCAAGGGGTTCAACCAGCTTCTCAAATGCTGGGGTGGATTCTCAGTGAGGCTGGAGGTAGAGCTCGCAGTAGGAAACCCAACACACCAGACAAGGCTTGAGGGTTTTCATTTTTCTTCCAGTTAAAAAATCAAGTCTCTACGTTTGGCACAGCAGTGATCAGCTGGATCACCACTTCAAGACGTGCTTTCTTCAGCGCTTCTACAAAATCAGCAAACATGGTGCATTTCACCAGAACAGGCCTCGATGTAAAGATCTGTTTGCATTAAGGGCGGCTGTTCTGTCATGATCCTTTTCATCCCAGCAGCTTTTGATACAGCCCATGCAGTAACTGCGTCCATGAAAAATAGTCGCTGGATTCTTCGGTAGATTCAGACAAATAGCACGTCACAGTTTCTTAATTGAAAACAGATTACTTTCGGAAAACACGATGCATATCAGTTTTCAATTGACAAATAAGACTCTCCAGTGGAGTGCAGCAGAAACATAGTTCCATTAATTTCTACGCATCTTGAACATTTTTTCACTGTTTTCATTTTGCAGCTATTCTGTGTATATTTAGAATATTTAGAATTTTAGCTGATGGAACAAAACAAAGGAAGAGTTATTACAGATTGCATGATAATGACAGATTTTGCTTTTGCTTTAATTTCAATGCTCGATATCTACAATTGAAACCAGAAGTTCACAAACACTATAAAAAGACGTATAACCTTTTTTTTTTCTTACTGTCTGACATTAAATCAGACTAAACATACTAAAATTCTCTCTCTCATTATTCTTGTAAATAGAAATAATTTCGTGAATCCTAGCTGAACTAAAACAGCAAAAGTTTAGTCCAATTTAATGTCAGAAAATGAGAAAAGAAAAAGGTTGTGTGTCTTTTTATACAGCGGATGTAGACTTCTGGTTTCAACTGCATATATTGTATAAGCTTAGCGCTCGGTGTGGGATGCGGAAAATCAGCAACCTGACACTGACAACAAGACTTAAAGATGTTTTTGCCCCTGGAACAGAAAAAAAAATCTGTCATAAATTTCACAGGAAAGCCTCAGTTTGCAGTTTATCCTCGTTGGATTTTGTGCATATTAAGCAGATGGGCTTTAGCAAGTTGTTGTTGGCGACATTTAGTGTTGGCAGCAGATACATTTTGTTACCTTTGGACAGAGCAGACTAGAAAAACTGCAAACATTGGCTGGAGGTGTACATTTACCAGCGGATACGAGAGCAGTACTGAGCTTCTAACTCTCAGAAAGAACAAGTGTACTTCCCAAAATGTCTTGAAGCTATTTAAAGCAAAGAGACGACTAACAACAATCATTTTCTCTGTTTTCTTAGACGACATCTTACAGGTCCTTTACGGCCAGAAGACCTTCACTGCTGCTCGAGGCTCTTCAGTCACACTGTCTTGTAAGGCACGTTACGACTTCGAGCTGTGTGGTCTGGTGCATGTTGTCTGGCATAATGGAACTGGAAAAAGTACTGAGCTGACAGACCCCAGGAAGTATTTCACCACGGTGAACGAGACAGTCACTGAAGGCAACATAAGACACAGGCAGGTCGTCACAGAGATTCTCAATCTGACGCCAGAGGACAACGGTCGGTATCAGTGCAAGGCTGAATGTGAGACCGGAGAGACAGCACAGGGACATTTCGTCCAGGTCACTGTCAGAAGAGGTATGGTTGTGATCAAACAGGCTTTAGATTGTACCTGAGTAGATTTTTTTTTTGGTATTCTTTGAACTTTAAGTAGGCTATGGCCCTCGGTTCATTGGTGCAGATATATTTGAAGAGACCGTTTTTAACAGTAGATGCCCACTAATGCCCTTTTCTCTGTTGTTTTCTATATTCTCTTGCAGGTAGATCCTTCAATTTGAGTTGACTCTATTCACACAGGAGGAGAGAAGTTGGGTGCACCTGACTATATATATTTTTTTTTAATCAAACAAAGATCACGTTCTATTTGTATTGGCATGTTTTATCATTTAGTGTAACTGCACTAGTTGCACAGCTGATTAAAGGTTTATTAATAATAATATAACACTGTCCCTGCTGTTAGCTTCATTTTTATCAGTGGTATTTATTGAGTTGCATGTGGGTTTTTTGCATGATGAAAGTAAAGAAATATGTTGCTTGATCAGAAACAATTTGCTGGATTAGCCAAAAAAATAGACATTTATATGTCTCGGTAGCTAATTTAAAATTTTTCTGAGATTTTTTTATTTTTACTTTTAGATAATACATACAGGATTTAATCCATACTACCTAAATGTAAGCCAGGAAGTAGAGTCAAAATAATAACATTCAATTTAGAAATACAATTTTCATGCCACTGAACTGCCAAGGTTGATTTTGGAAACCAAGTGCACACCTGTACACATTTCTAAAGAGAAAGCAGAACAACAACAAAAACTCGTGTCAGTCAGTGAGGAGAAAACTTGCACGACAAGAATTCAGCAGAACAAACAAAACCGTTAAGTATGTGCAAGTTCACCTCCGTTGGCACTGATCAAATACGCAGAATGTGTAAAGGTGTAAAAAACCACACGAACGTCAGCAGCTAAAATTAGTATTGAGATTGTAACGTGTTTGCAGCACTCTGAGCACTCTGCCCTCAGGCAATTCTCATTTTCACTCCCACCAGTGAGCACAAAGCCACATCTGCTAAAGTTACAGCATCACTAATAAACCTCAGTGAAAGTAAATGAAGCCACAGAATTTTTCAAATCATGTTCAACAAAGCTGATAATCTCCACAATGCACAGTGCAAATAAAGATATATTGGACAGCTGCTGTGTCAAACTGGCTTTCATTCAGCACACATGCACTGTTTTCCATTACAGTAAAGCCACAATGAACAAACGTGCAGACATGATTCCACTTCAGCATTCTCACCAAATTGGTTTTTCCATCCAGTGGACGGCTGCACAAGCCAAACCACAGAACAGGAAACTGCATCAATGTCGCAGCGTCTTGTTCTGAAATCATGTTTAAAGCAGCAGCCACAGTCGGATTAAAGGGGAAGACCAGGGCTAATGTGTTTCTGTGTCATTGCTGGGGGTTCTCCAACAGATGCACAGAAAAATGACAAAACTTTATTTGGTAATTTGCAACTTCTCAGAAAGGATGTCAGTGGAGAACATGAAAACAGTGATTAGAAAAATCAGTTGACTTCTGGAACTTAGGAGCAGACTGACATATCTCAACAACCATGGGACAGACTGATATTCATGGTCTTCAGAGGACCGATATGATATTCCATTCCCTGATTTTTTCCTGTAGGATGACCTTAAGACCAATATTTGCTTCTTTATGCTCCTTACATATTATACCATGCTTACTATGGAGAGTTTCTGACTTTTTCCCGACAGCAACTATTAAATTGATGGCTGTGAAGTTTGGTTCAGAAATCCATCCATTGCAGTACTTACTTAGGTGGTCCTTCTACTACAAAACAAATAGTGTGAACTTTACTCGTGCCCTGAAGGAGGAAATCAGAGGGTGAAACAGTTGCTGAACAGGAAGCCACATTCGGAGCATGCTGCAAGATACCTGACGCTAAACTATACCGATTCACCGCAGTTGTCGCATTCATCTGTACTCTATGTGTGTTGGCCACTGAATTATACACTGGGCTGCGCAGTTCATCTGATACTGATGCAGCACATCAAACACACCTCAGTGGAAAAAAACAAAACATTAGGCTCAACATTCAAAGCACCTGTTGAAGCTTTCTCAAACTCAGTTTTGATTTTATCCATTGAATTCATACTTATTCGAATAAAGAGGAGGAAACGCAACAAATTAAAAGGAATATTTGGTTCCATGAGTGCTGCACACCTACATATAAAGTAGATAATTTTAGTGGAAAAGCACAATGGAGATGAGGAACATAAAAAAACTAACTACATTTTTAAAGAAGAAAGTTCTGCAAGTGTAACACACAGTGAGGTAGGTAGGAGGTGAAATAGCTTGGTTTAATATTAAAGGTAAATTATGACTAAATCAAAAAATTAAGATGAAGAAACTGTGTTCTGCCCTCCAAAAACCCAAAGACAACCCATTTTTTAATATTTGTTTTCTACCAAGGCTCTGCTATTGCTGTGACCCTCTTAATTTTTCAAAGGACTGTGCAGGAAGTTTATTAACCATCATAAATCACAAATAGTGACAGAATAACGACAGGATATTTGGGTGTTAAGACGAACTGTCTTGTATGTACCTTGAAACCAGTGACAGCTACCACTGAATTACTACAAGACTGACTTTTCATTTTCCTCTACACTGTCGTTCAAACACCAGCACACTCATCTGGATGACTTGTGCAATGTCAGAGAATTATTCAGAGATTGTTTCACTGTCATCTATGCGGAATACATCAGTCTTTCAATCACTCACCAATCAAAACATGGCTTTATATTACTGTCATATTATTGTTTTGGATGATGAATGTCTGGAATTTTGAAACAGCACAGCGTGGGTGCTTCCTTGTTCAGATCATATAACCACGTCACTGGTTTGACTCCAGACGCTTGTAATCCAGCCAAAGGTTCAATAGGTTTAATCAACAGTCAGGATGTTTATCGATTAACACTGCCACTGGCTTCCTGTCCATTTAAGGATTGCTTTAAAGGTTTTACTTCCTGTTTTTAAAGTTTTACGTGGGTTGGCCCCACTTTATTTATCAGAGCTTATTCAGGTCCACTAACCTGTCGAAGGACTGAGGTCGTCCAGTTGAGTGGTCCTGGAGGTCCCTAGATCCAGACTCCGAACCGAAGGTGACAGAGCCTTTTCAGTGGCAGCTCCCAAACTATGGAACAGCCTACACCTGGACTTTTGGACCGCTCAGACTGCTGAATCTTTTAAGTCATGGCTTTCACCTCAATCAGGCGCTGACATCCTGGATGCATTTATATATATGTGTGGTTTTCATTGGCTGTTCATATATGTTCTTTTTTGTGTTGACTATAAGTCTGTAAAGCACTTTGGTCAACCCTGGTTGTTTTTAAATGTGCCATAGAAATAAAACTGACCTTGATTATTACCAGCCTTACAGCACAACAGAAATACTGAACCATAAACAGGATGTGACACTCTGAGCATTATTATCTGAACAATTGTGTGAAATGACACAGACGAAAGTGTGAAATGACAAAATGTATTTGTGTTTGTCCTCAATATAAACAGATTAGCATGACGAAAAACATTACAGTGAATGTACACAAAATTGAATGATCACTTAACATCAAGAAACTCTTGATGCTATAATTATTAAAATACCTGTTAGAATAAAAAAGCCAAAGGCTCAGAGAGAAGGCAAAAAGTTCCTCAGCATGATACAAGCAGCTGATTTAACTTTGACCAAGGCTATGAAATGTGAATTCGAACTGCTCAATATATATGTAGCTCAGGGATTTACCGAACAATCTTTCACCTTTTGAGATTTCTACTCTTCCAGTTCCACCAGTTTCCACCTGTAAAATACCAGGCACAAGCACGTCGCTTTCATTTCTGTCAGAGGAGCAGCCCATAAGTGTCTCTGAGCCTTACCTCAAGGCAAAACACGTTTGTCAATCAGTGGAAGGAGGTATTCTTAACTAACCCACCTGTAGCTCCCTCCTGGTCTGAAAGATTCAGAACCAGGAGCCTATGAGCCACAAGTCCCCTCCTGGGAATGTTTAGGATAGCAGTTCCCCCAAAGTATAGAATCACTTTTCAGCTATCCTGTTTCAACCAGACATTTCGGTCTTGTGTTTTTCCATGTCTTTAGTGATTTGTGAAATGACCGACAAAGTGACATCAAGAGCTCTGTGACTGGCCAGGCTTAGTGAATTTGCTCTGCAGGAAAACCCTGGGAACACAAAGACCCTCCTTCTTGTTGACTGTTTCTCTCAGAACGTAGTCGTTAGCGACAGACTGGAAGCCCGTCTCCTCAAACAACTCGGCCAGGAACTCTGAAAGCAGTAAAAAAAAGAGCAGAGGACACTTTAGAGGGAGAGAACAGCACAGAATGAAGCTCAAGGTGTTTGCTAAAGCGTCATGAAAGTTTGAGAAATGTGAAAAGATCCATCACATAAACAAGATCTGACCACTGACTCTGGTTATAGAACTACAGTGTCCTGGCTATGCTGTAGTTTTTGGTTGAACAGCTGTATAGGTTATTTAATTACTAAAATCAAGAATATACAGAGAAAAGAAGTTTTAGAACAATAAAAACTTCTATTAGCTCTTAAACCTTGTTTACTGCTTTCTGCAAGTGTCACACTTTTGTATATGAAGCTGATCGACAAATAACAAAACAAAAATTGTTACTGCTGTTGAGAAATCCGTTAACATAACTGCTCAGCAAAACAGTTGTGTATTCTATTTACAGCATACATCTATACTATCTACTCATACAAAGCATGTGTTTCTGCTTATTGTATCAACCTGTATGTACTTGGGACTTTTCTAAGTGACAAACATGAGAAGGCAAGAAAGTGATTTACTGACCTTTAGAGAAGAAGTAGGACCTCGTGCCATCTTGGCGGACATAGAAGTTCTCCCCCAACTTGTTTCCAGATTTAAATCGAAGCATGGCGTGGTCGTGCAAGCCGTAGTCCCTGAACAGGACGATGCCTCCAGGCTTTAGCACCTTGAAGCCACATGCAATTCACAGGACACTTTTTTAGTTTTTATGAGGGCTACCAAACGCACAATAGTCAGATACCATCAAATATCTGCTTGTACATTGCGGTTTTGAACTCAAGCGGCCACATAAAGGAACCTTTTTGAATTCATCTTTGTAACATTTGTTTGTATGCACACTGATTATACATATGTTGTGTGATCTATGACATGCGTGTAAGTGAATTGGGACAATCTGGTCTTAAACCTTTAAAAAAAAAAACACATATTTTCCAATCTGCTGGGAGTTCAGGAGCTCTACACTGATTTGTCCGGCTGGTTGTCTCTGCTCTCACCTTGTTGATGTTCTCCAAAACCAGCTTCATCTTGTCAGGATGGACGGCTGACAGGACGAAGATGAGAGTAACAACATCCACGCTTCCCTCTGGCACATTTTCCATCAGATCATCTTTAGTTAAATCACACTGGAAGGCACAACAGCGCTCAGGGCAGTATAGAGGGTTTTGCTGTGAAAAGTTAAAAAGAGTATAAAGTCATTTTATTAACATGATTAAGTGCTTTTTGCCTTTTTTTTCATTCCAGAGAAAAGATTTCCTGAAGTGCCTCATATTTTTTCATTTACTAGGAAGATGTGGTGGACAACTGCAGTCTTCTACTGTTAAGAGCAACCAGACTGTAGCAGGTGACTTTCATAAATTTTAAAAGTCACAAATTCTCAACTGCATTTTTAGGGCAACACATGTTAGCGATGGCTTAATGGTGAAATAGGCATCTGGGCAACAAATTGTTTGTAAATCTGGGAAGCCCTCTTGTAAATTCTTGGGGTTCTTCAGCAGGCAGCAAGAGAAGACTCAGTTCGTATTGGTCAGATGTAAACGTGTGGTTCTGTGAGATTGTAAAGCAATGTGTTACTAGAAAAGAGTCTGGAGTTCCGTTGACCTACAAGTCTGTCATGTGAATTACACTAAAAGTACATTGATGGATAGACGTCTTACTTTGACAAATTCAACAGCCCGCGGCGAGAAGTCGCACGCGTAAACGAAGATGTTGAGGTCGTCCTCCAGCAGAGGGAAGATGCAGTTTCCTACACCGCATCCAGCCTCGAGCAGCACCAGCTTCTGGGACTCAAACTGCGAATCAGGCAAGACAAAGACAGAACTAAATATACAAGAACCTCTATCCTTTATGGCAAATTTGTTTTGCAACCAGAGCTTTGGATGGAGTAAGTTAAGCATATTCTGTGCCTGATTATCTACTTATTTCTGCAGCTTCTTCCGAAACAAAATCTAATAAAAGTTTGAAAGACAGGGCAACACACAGTTGGCCGATGGTCTGAGGACTACAACAGATTGAAAAATGTCTCAAGTTATGTCCTGTAAAGTCTCATAACGCCAGAAGGAAGCCTTACACATGAAACCCAGAATACTTTAGGGACTCTTTTACACCCAAATACTTTAATGACAGTGATCCAACTCAGGGATCTAAAAGAAAAATCGACAGAAGTGAGGATTCATGGAACAAACCCCAGTGAAAACTCGTCTCTTCTGATGTAAAATGTCCTTTCCTTTTCATGCACACTTTGGGAATAACTTCCTGCTCCTTTGCTCACCTCTCGACAAGCTTTGAGCTCTTCAAATTCTCTGGTGGTCCAGTGTCTGTCCTTGAAGAAGTTCGTCGTGTTCCTTTTGTAAAACAAGTCCCAGTTTTTCTGAGCTTCTTTCTCCAACTTCATCTGCTTGAAGTCGGACACCAGAGTCCGCTCACTGCCGAGTCTGTCCAGCTCCTCCTGGGTCAAAACTCTGGCAGCTGACGTTTTGGTTTGTCCGTCACACGAAGACATTTTAACTCCACTTCTTCAGGATGTGTAATATTATAACTAGTTTACATTTGTGCTATGGTGACATTAAAAAACACATCATTTTCTCTCCTCTCCGTTTATTGTTCTTATTTAGGAACCATTTAGATGCGATTTACTAGGATGTAATTTAATTAGACGATAAATGATTCTAAACTTACTTGTGTTTCAGAAAGACTTACGCCAGGCTACACATTTTGCGTCCATCTTGTCCGTCAAATAAATTCTTCCGTGTAGCTTTACAATTTAAATCCGTTTGACGCCATTGTTGTCATTGCTGGTCACTTAATAAATAACACCCGATATATAGTATCATAAGTAATCATATAATTCTGTGTGTGTGTGTGTGTGTTTTTTTTACTGACGTATATTATATTTTAATGAAAGCTAAAGTTGCTGCTAACATAGTTTACTTCCGGTGATATTTGACAGCCGGACCACAATCCGGAAGAGGCGTGGCCGAGTGACGCAAGTGATGTTTTGCTAAAGGTTAGCCACAGCAAGCTAACTTTGTCTTGTAGTTGGCTTCTTAATCCGACCCTCCGGGAGTTGAGAGATCCGACTCGGCTCTTCGCGGTACTTTCACATAAATGTGAGTTTCGACCATTTTAAACGAACGGAGCCATGAACGGGAGCACGAATCCGCTGCTGGACAAAGAGGAGCATGTTTTGAAGCTCGGAGAAAGCTTTGAGAAGAGGCCAAAATCTTCTTTTCACACTATCAGATGTGAGTGTGAAAGACCGCGCCGTGTGTGTGTGTTTAAAACAAAAAAAAAACTTTGCCAGCAAAACGAAGCGCAGTGTTAAGTTAACTGTTGTGTGGGATTAGTTTGCTCACATGGACGAGGAGGCTGTGTCTTACACAACATAGCCAATTATCTGGATAAGCACGTTAAGTAGTTTGCATAGAACATATCATTACAGCCGCTTGTATAATGTTACAGCAACCAGTGAGATAACTGAGGCTATTTTTAGACAACGCTCATGTTATACATAAGTGGGCGTGTTGCTGCTTCGTACACTCCTGACAGTATTTGTTTTATTATTCCTATTTATATATACTGCCGACATCATTGCATGTTAAGGACACAATTTTTGTTAATGCAATTATTGTCTTTATATGTATAAATCCCATTTGCAGAATTTTAACAAGAATCTTGTGATGATGTACAGAGCTTTCTCTATTGAGAGATACACAAAAAGAAATGATTTACTCCAAATAGCTCAAGCATATTTGCATATTCTTTAGTAGCACACATGAACAGTTCACTTGTCTATTTACATACTGAGTGCGTTCTAGCAAACAAATTATTGTTGTAATAAAGTCATGTCATTACAAGTTCATTATAGTATATTGTGCAGGAAACCAGCGTTACAATCACATTGCACTGTAGTTCTGATATGGACTTATAGCCGGTAGATTGGTGTCGGTATGTACAGTTGTGACAAAAGTTTCAACACACAACAGGAGAGACGTCTGATTGAGTTACCTGACCAACCAACTTGCTTTTTCAGATGACTTCAAACCAGCATCTATCGACACGAGCTGTGAAGGAGAACTACAAGTTGGAAAAGGAGATGAAGTCACCATAACGCTACCTCACATTCCAGTAAGACCGGCTGTTGCTCTTCTCCTTTTGTAACAACAACAACAAAAAAAGTAGGAAATCTATTGTTTTGCCTCATTTTAGCTCATTTGGCAGCGCTCCTCAATGAAAGGCAAAAGTGTGCTACTTGCAGGTTAGCGGAAGTCTGCAACCAACCCTGATAATTATGGGCATGCATATAAATCATTATTATTATTACACATTTTTACTCTTGTAGAGTAAACTAAAATGATACACATTTAGATTCTTGATGTTCTTTCAGGGCTCCACGCCTCCAATGACAGTATTCAAAGGAAACAAGCGGCCGTACCAGAAGGACTGTGTGCTTATCATTAACCATGACACCGGGGAGTTCGTACTGGAGAAGCTGAGCAGCAGCATCCAGGTCAAGAAAACCAGGTGAGATATCTGAGAAATTCAGACCAATGAAAAACACTTTAAGAGATGTGATTGTGACTTGTGACATCAGAGTGCTGTCTGGAGAGAGTGCAAGTGTAGCAGGCTGATCTGAGTTACTGTTAAACCACATTTAGCTTGAAGACTTGTCTTGTGTTGTCTGTACAGTTCCAGAGCGTTTTGAAATAAGATGGTAGCTGGTCAGAAAGCACTACTATGGGCTGACTGTGTGTTGGTGTTTTGCAGGGCGGAGGGCAGCAGTAAGATCCAGGCCCGGATTGAGCAGCAGTCAGTTCGGTCCAGTCAGCCCAGCTCTCAGTTTCGGGCTCCGACCAAGCCTGGGGCTGGGATCAAAACCTCTCCCTCCCCATCTAAGGATAATCCCTCCCCAGAGCCGCAACTTGATGACATCAAGAGAGGTGAGAGGGTTCAGCGACAGCCCGTGAAATCAGAGACTTATGAGCCAGTGCCATTTTGACATAGTCACTGTAATAAATTATTTTTGGTAACACCTTACTTTAACATGCTCTATTTATCATTCATAAGCACTATATGAACATAACTTCTTTTTTTTATCACACTATATTTTAGTTGTATGCAGAAATGAAAGAAATTAAAGTGTTTTTTGGTGAGAAATTTAGTCAACAATTAGATGTACTTATTGCATTATTATTACTAATATTCATTATTCACGTTTATACCAGCCTCCATTTATGGCTACCCACCGGAGGGCTTACAGCTGTTAAAGAAATATAATATTAAACACATCTGCTTCCAGCTCTATGACAGTGTGTTATAAACCATTTAGTCACTGTTCAAACACGCTCAGTATCCCACAATGACATGAATGTAAAACAAACTCCGCTGACTCCCTGCTGCTGTTGACAGAGCTGCGAGCGGAGGTGGAGGTGATAGAGCAGATGAGCAGCAGCGGCAGCAGCAGCTCCTCTGACTCAGCCAGCGCCTCGGGAAGCGGCGACGACAGCAGCAGCAGCGACGGCGAGCACGACGCCCCCCGACCACTCAGCCAGACCTCCCCCAGCCGCCACCCCATGGCCAACGGAGGAGCCGACCGGCAGCAGGGCAACAACCAGCTCATGAACACACTCCGTGAGTATCAAAAGGTTGCGCTCTGACTCAGATGGAGAGACGTGACTCATGCACACGTTCGTTTTCTGTGTCGCTAATCCCGCTTCCTCACTTCCAACACAACTGAGCTACCGCAGCACTTTTCTGTTAACAGATGGAGTTGACTGTTAAATCCACAGTGTGCTTCTGGGTGGGCTGTTGGCTCAGTCCCCTTCTGGCCACTACACCCTTATTTGTTTGCACGATCACATGCAGGGTTTGCTATGTCAGTTAGCTGGGGTTTCTGCCAGTGCTGACTTTCCACTGCCTGTAGATGAAAGTGCATTGTCATCATACCCACCCTCTTAGAACACTTGTTTCCAGTCATGGCGTTATCGCTGATGCCTGCTGCAAGCAAAAGCCACTCTTCATTTCAGATTTCGCCTCATTAATATATTTTGTTCAATATTAAAACGAATCCTGGTGATTGCTGTGTGTGCATTTATGGTTTTGGCCAAATCTGTTGCAATATAACAATATGCTACGACAAGCTAAGACATGTGGTGATAAGTGAAGCCTATATACACAAACAAGACATTTTAACCCCCGTTTTTTTGTCCCTTC
Source organism: Stegastes partitus (assembly GCF_000690725.1). Classification (NCBI taxonomy): domain Eukaryota; kingdom Metazoa; phylum Chordata; class Actinopteri; family Pomacentridae; genus Stegastes; species Stegastes partitus. The sequence continues at coordinate 82,768 of NW_007578623.1, forward strand.
TGGTCTTCACAGGAAATGACCTTCAGCTCAGTGAGTCCGGCAGCGACAGCGACGATGACTGAGCTCTCCTGGTCAGTCTCTCTCTTCACACTCCTCCTACTTTCTGCCTGGTTCACTTGTTCCTTTGCTGTGATAGCTGATCCCAGCTGTATATCTTGGTTTGACTGTATTTTTTTAAATTTTATTTTAGTATATCCTTAAAGCTGGCCTGCTTGGAACTTTGAGAGTGTATTTTTTATTAGATGTATATTTTGTTTTGTATAGCAAAACTTCAGAAAAAAAAAAACTAATTTTACTTGAGAGGTTTGGAAGAATATATATTAGAGTGCACATGCATATTTTCTGTACTTAGAGAAGCTAGTTTTATCTACTTGTATCATCTGTTTTTGTTGGATTTTTGTTTTATGGTAAGTCGAGCAAGATGCCGATCTCGAGATGTCGCTCCGTGTTCCCTCCCCTTGTCTTGACATTTGTCAGAGAGAGCTGTGGGAGTCTTCTCTGCAACGTCGTGTTTTTATCAGTTTACTAAGCATACAACAAAAAAAAAAAAAAGCAGAATTGCACAAATATCCTGCAAATGAGCAACACATCAAAGAGAAAAAGAAAAGCCGCTTTGCTATCTGAGATGGGTATTGAGCGCAAAGAATCAACTTTACTTTGTGCCTTCCTAGTCTCAACTTTAGGTGGCTGTTTGCTGTTCATTTTAGAAAGTAGTCTCAGTAAAGGTCGAGCTAATGTTAGATGACCTTCATTAAAGAATTCGGATGGTGTCATTCTACATTTTCCTTGCAGTCAACAAATCCTATGAAAAAGCAAAACCAACAAAGTGTCAGACGATCTCTCAATACTTCTCAGCGACACGTCAGAACTGCTTCACCAATATATCATTTGATTTGTTTTAAAGGATCAGTAAGGCCTTCAAACAACTGGAAATGCTGCATTTGTTGGGATCTATTTTGAGGATTTGTCCAAATTTGGTGATCTGAGCAGGCTAAGCTTTGTTTTTCAGATTTGTTGACAACAAGAAAAACACTAAATTTCACCAGGTTTTCTTTTAAAAACGTGCATCAATCACAGAAGAATTTACATAAATTATGTGTCAAGTTGCTGCTCTGAGGATTTTTAGGGTCTGGCAATTAGGATTCAAGACTCCTCTTTTGTTTTACCTTGTAGGAAACTAGAGGTGACACATGTTGCTGATGTTTTGTGATTTCTTTTTCACCACAAGGGGGCAGAGAAGACTCATAAACAAACGCAGAAACAGGCTTGTATCGACTATGCTGGTATGGATAATATGTTAGCAAGCAATTGAATGTAAGTGTAGTATTCACTCCCACTTTAGCTCTGGTTTCATTCTCTAGAAATCTATCAGCTGCTAGATATTTCTTTTTCCTCACCAGCTACTCATTTACTTCCACTGTCTGTCATGTAGCAGTAGACATTATTCTCTCTTAGCTGTTATTTTCCTCATGCAGCAGCAACAGTTTCATACAGGGATGTAGATCAGAGCCTAAGAAGCTCAAACAAAGTATTTCTGAAGCTGGAGAATCAAAAATAAAGAGCTAAGAAAGCTCAAGAAGTTCAGTCAAAGTGTAAAATTGGCTGTTGTTGGCAGTATTACCAAACCGGATGCAGCTGTTTGAGTGTATGCTGATTTTCCTGCATCTCACAGATAAGACAAATGTATTTTCTGAGCTCAGTTACTTTCAGTGAGATGGTCAGGTGATAAAAGCTGACACAGAGTAGAATCAGTGACAGCAATGTTTAAAAGAATTATGTTTTTTAAATCCTCCACTGTCAGTTAGTGAAACAATAACTGAGCAGTTCATCTAAAGGGTTGAGATTTAAAAGGGGCGTCGGCGTTTGCGAGTACAAAAATTCACTTATCTGTTGTGAAAAAACCAAAATATGCAGGGTTTAGTTTGCAAAGGGAAGTAAGTTTCCCAAAGGGATTTAGTTTCCTTTTTTTTTTCCAGAAATGCCAATTTTTGGTTTCAAATTTATTGTATCAGCTACATCTTCTATTTTTTTAAACAGAGAACATTTTATTTTCGGTTCAGATTTTTCATACACTATCTATATCATAGTACCATCCCATGCCTTACAGCATTTCAGTTGGGAAATTTAGGTGAATGTGTCGTTTTCTTAAAATGCCAAAGAGTTGAACTGCCCCTCATCACGTGCAAGATGTGCAGGAATGTTCATGGTGTTACATCAGTGTGTTGTTGTATTCATTTTACTTTCATCTCAGACTGCTTTGTGAGTGACTTTTCCCTTTATCTGCCAGAGACACTGGTGCTAGGAAATATCAGTTGGTATTGCTTGTATGGCATATTATTATTATTACTATTATTAAAGCAGTGCAACAACCTGAAGTCAAAAACAAGACAGAAGAGTTTCATTACAAAATGAGCAGAATCAACTTTCACACTGACGTTCAAATGTTGGTTTTTCATTTGTGTTCTTCACTGTGACAGATGATCTCTTCTTATTAGACGGCTAATCTGCTTTCTAGTAAACTAAGATTTTTTTTAGTTTAAGGAACAAGTGTGTATGTTTAGTAGGATCCAGGAGTGAGGTCGCAGATTGGAAACAAATAATATCCATCCATTTTGAAGCATGTAGGAGGGCCTGTGGTGGCTGCCAGAGAGGCTCCTTTACTTGCTCCCTCTGTGCACATGAGTGGCTTCTTCTCAGCCAATGAAACCACAGCGATTCATAGGTACAGGTGCACGCTAATAAATAAATAACTATGAATATTATATCCAGCGTCTGCTAAAGGATCCCTCTAACTCGTACTCACTGGCCTTTCAAAATAAGATAAAAGAAGAAATACTTCATCGTCCTTAACACGTGCTGCACAAACCTTGTGCCGAATACATGACACGGAACAGACACAAAGTCATGATTGTACTCCTAACATGAAGAGCGTACACTACTTTAAATTATTAGTTTTAAATCATCTTAAGTCATCTTTTTCACACACGGTTTAGGGAATATCAACTAACTTAGCAGCACACTTTTAGCGTGTATGACCACAACTCAAAGCATCTTTTTAGATTAAGTATTTTCTGCTATTTAGTCCTTGCAGCCACAGTAACCCTGTACTGCTGAATCACAGGTGACCTGTAGCCGCTGTGTAGTAATGGACTGAGGCTGCTGCTGGTGCTCTGACGTGCCGCTTTCTTTATGAGACACTTGTAGACATGCCGCTAGAGATGCTTGTCTGCAGAGGGACAATAACAGAAGAGAAACAAGTGCGTTTTCAATCAAACCAGCTGCTCCCTATATAAGTAACACTCTACGGTGGACTGTAAATTGAAATCCCAGATCCTTGAAGCAGGTATTACAGGCAGTAAACAGGCAATGATTTCAGATGCAGCCTTGGTTACATTTCTTGCACAGCCACAGGTGTTTTTACTTTGCACCTAGTTAGACTTCGACTCCATTTGGCATCTGCCTCACTCACATTTTGCACCTTTTAAAGTTAGAGTACGTGAAATCACCAAGAGAAAGCAAGATTTGGAAAGCACATGAGTACGGTGGGTTCCTACTGGAAACTACTTAGTCGTGATCACAAGACAAGACAAATGATGATTACCTGTCCAACAGAAGAGCAGCTGACGTCACTTTTCATGCCCTTGGACTCCTGCAGCTGCTGTCAGTGTGGAAATAGAAAGATGAGAAGATGTTGCAGGTTTAGGTGTAAAACTGAAACACAGCAGCATGGTCCAGCTAGCCTCGTAGACTCTGGTGATGCACAATGGTTGCATGGGCAGAGTGAATGAAGTTAGGCTGAACATCCGATCATTTCTTGCAGGATGGATGCAATGATTACCTATTATTAGGTCTGTCACTGCCTCAGATTACTGGTTTATTTAATTGTCAGAGCAGTTGATTTATTGATTGCTGTTGGGATGTGAGGGAACCTTAAACAAATAGGACAAACAATGCTTTAAGGTAGGACAAACGTTACCTGAGACGGGTGACCTCATGTAATTCCCAGCGTAGCTCCATCTAACTTTAATCTGACAGAGTTCCATCATCAACCACATTTAAAAAAAAAAAACAAAACAAAACACGTGTTTGTGTGTTTAGGGGCTTGCAAATGGAAAACAGCAACATTTCTACCAAATTAAAATGAGTGAATTTACTAAGCTTTATCTTGGTTTTCTGCGATCCAAATACTATTAACTGTATTTTGAACTATTTTGCACCAACTTTACAGCGATGAACGTGTCGCAATTTTGAAATGAAACTCTTCAATTAACATTCAGGGCATCCATGTCCAATCATCTGCCATCACACAGCATCCAGCTGGTGTTTTTGGTGTTCCTTAAAAAGATCTTCTGATGGATTTCTGTTTTCATTAACACTCACTGACATAATGCACTGTGCTAAAAAACCCATCAGATGTTCTGCTTCTCAGATTACCACTTAAGTATTTCTTCTTTTGTGTGGGAATTTAGAAACGACGCATCCCTCTGGTGCTGATGATCAGTTTCTCAACCCACCCCAGCTTACAGTTGTCCTCCTGCTTTTAAACAGCAGCCGTACAGGAAGTTAAAGCGGACGATAAAAACCGTAGAATGAGTCAAACCACCGAAGCAGGTGGACACAAAGGTCTAATTTTCCACTCTGGTGTTTTTCCCTTGAAAGCTGTACAACTCTTGAAACGTAGTTTTGTTGTCTCATGATCTCTGTTGTATTTGGTGCTTTAGTTTTTTTATTTTAGGGCTATGTTTCAGTGAACTATGTTTGTACAAATTTGAAGTGTATTAAAGGTGTGCAAATGTAGTTTTACCTCTTTTTATTGTGAGAATTGTTTTTCTTTGTCTCGATGCAGAAAAACGGAGTTAAACAACGACTGGTGATCTGCCTTCAGCTGCACACATCTAACTAAGCCACTATAAACACTGCCTGCTGCATTATTTTCATCTGGTGTCAAGTGTGAATCAAACTTTAATTTTCAACTTTGGCTGCGGGAAAAAATAAGGAAAAAGGTCTCCAGGTATTTCAGACACTTCAAAGAGCAAAGAAGGCGGCGAAAGTGAACTTCGAGAAAAGATTATATTGCTGGTCTTAAATAATTATCATCAAGTGAAACCATATGCTTACATGAACACCTTCAATTTGATACTAACCACAACAACCTGTACACGGAGCATTAATACAATACAGTACTTTTTCCCTGCGATGGTGCAACAACTGAGTCACATTTGGGCATTTTCTCTTCAAACAGTCACACAAGAAGTACACAACAAATACATAAATAGCTTTTGTTTCCCTTTAAATCATTTGTAACGCAATTATATTCATGATTCTGGCTCTTGCTACGACATGTCAATTGACCGATATATAAATTAACAACATCAACAACAAATAATAATAATAATTAGAACAATAATAATATAAAAGCTGTCTGTCTTTCATATAAATCTGGCTAGCTTACAGTATGAAATGATGGAAGAGAGTTCACCAGGGCACTTTGATATGATGCATTAAGAGTTTTTTTTTTCCACTTTGAATCTCCCTATTCCAAATGCAGATGCCCAGTTTTCCATTTTAGTGTGTTTGCAAGAGAAATTCAGGCGCCTGGTTGGCTCTAATAGGAGTCCTCCGGCCCAAATCGTTTCCCCGAATGTTCCTCGGATGGGTGACCTCCAAATCGGGCCCCTTGAGTTTTCTCCTGGGAGCTGAGTTTTTCCTCTCCAAGATGAAAAGTTTGCACCTCCGTTGGTGGTGACTGGTGTAGTAACACTACATGGTATCGCGAGAGGCACAAGGAAGTCAGAAGCTGAGCGTTTCACTAAGATCCACTAAGATTCCCTTCAGTCCATCACTGTAGTCTGTATCTCTTGACGTCTAAATCACTGCAACGCGCTTCTTGGCGAAGTTATGGACCCTGAGTACCTTGTTGCATCTGATCTGTCGACTCGAGGCCCTTTAGCGTCCACCCGAACTCTTCATGGTTAGTTTGGCCCCTTAATTTTGAATACTACAGACGGCCCTCCTGAACCTGGCCCCCCCTCCCTCCCGGGTCACAAGGGTCACCGTCCTGGGCAGGCCGTGGGTTTGATGCAGCGTCCCTGGAACAGCACCAGGTTGGCGGGGCAGTGGCAGCCGGCCACGCAGGGCTTGAGGCACGGGCCGATCTCGTTCCAGTTGTCGCAGGTTTTGGTGCAGCCCGGCCCGCAGGTGTCGTATACAGCGTCGTGTTTGCACTGGGTGGCTGATGGGGGGAAGAGGAAAAAAATGAGATTGGGACTTAATGAGCAATGAGGCAACTTTTCTCGTAATGAACAGTTCCTGGTGCACTTAGTACTGAACATTTGACATTTGTAAGCTGTTATAAAAGCCATTCAGTTCATTAATATTACATCACAAACATTTTATTTCAATAAATATGGAGTGTAAGGGGAAATCCAATGCCTTATAGAGTCAGTCGTATTCATGTGTTCCCTTGCTGATACTAGAGATGGGAACAATGGAAAGGTGATCATTCTAGATCAGCTTTCTTGCTTTAAATCTATTCAAAAGCTGATTTTAGTGGATAGTTTTGCGTTTCTGGTTTGTAGAGGGGGTAATGTGAACTAGACTACCAGCGGCAGCAATGATCAGTCTTTACTAACCCATACAAACAGTATCAGGCTTCCAAAGGACAGGCACTCCTTCCCTCTCGCAGGCTCGGCTGTAGGCGATGAAGGACTCACAGTAACAGTTTTTATGGACCGGACACTCACACATGTCCGTCACACACGACCTGCAGAGAAAATGTTTTGGCTTAGTTTAGGTTCAGCTTTTGGGGCAGGGAGTAGCTTATGTTATTAGACGAATACGAGCGTACTCGGCCTCGTCCTCACCTGTAGAAAGGGCCGAAGTCCACCACACGGTGACACTTTTGAAACTCCCACGACTTTATCTTCTGACACTCCCGGTGGGCCCGGAACTTGACTTTGACGCTGCCGGGGCACAGGAAGGATGTCGGCCTGCGAGGCGGGTGCTGCTGCGAGCAAACCTCATTTCCTTCGACTCGCCACGACTCGGCAAACTCGTCCACGTCAAACTTGAACTGGCCGTCACCTCCCATGGTGTCGTCGCGCTTGTGGCCGTTGTAGTTGCCGCAGAGGCCGCAGAGCCGTCCCCGAAGATGGGGGGCGGCTACAACCTCCACAAAACTGTCACCGTCCCATGTGATCTCCAGACCTGCTTGTGGAGGTGGAGAGCAAAGCTTAGTTAGAATTTATAGACTGGAGTTTTTTTTTTTTTTGGCCAATGCTTCTCTATCCAATAAACTAAACAGAGATGAGTGCTTTAAAAAATCTGTTTTAAGCATTTGAGCATTAAACCTTCTTGACCTCTGTCAAGACAAAATAATGTCAACTTACTACTTTTCTCTATAACTTTTAGTGAATAAAGTTTGCTCCAGTGTCATGAAAACTGAACACAAACTCTGGTTTGTCACAGAGTGTGTGACGGGAATAATTATAGCCCCTTTCAGAGTTCAAATAAATGAATGAACACACTGATAAACTACATCATATTGACTCAGCTTATTGCTTGCATTTGTAAGTTGTTAAACATTACAAACTGTTTAGCTGTACTTTGCTGTGAATTACTAGTGAAAAGTGTTGCTGCTACAGTAAACAGGTACCCATTAATTATTTTATTTTGTTTTTAAGAAAAAAACTGTAAAGTGTGAAGGTTCTAACAAAACACAGTGTTTCCAAATCTAAGACTAAAGAAGGAGGCGTATGTTTGCAGCTTTATAATCAGAGCCAGGACTTCTAAAAAGTGACACCAGAGCGACGTGTGCTGACCTGCGATGGTGGTGAGCTTGAGCAGGTATCCGTCCAGGTCGATGTGCACGCCGGGGCCGTGGAAGGGCAGGGCGATGCGGGTACCGTTCCTCCGGACCGTCAGGTGCTGGTGCAGGCTGAGGATCAAACCTCCCAACCTCACCTCAACAGACTGAGTCCAGGAGAAGGAGCGAGTCCGCCGAGCGTCGTTCTTCACCAACACCTGGGATGAAGGTAACAGAAGACTTGAAGTTGATCAAGCATTAAATTGGTTTAGTTTGAGCTAGAGGTTAGAGTACTGATACTGTCTACGCTTATTTTATTATGAAAATATATTTACAATTGCATGCAGTGTCAGATTACAGCTGGTAAGAATGATCTTAAACCTAAAGAGTAGCATCTATAGAGCGACTCTGCTGCTGCATGCATGATCCGTAAAAACATATGACAACATTTAGTAAAATACCCTTGTTTGCTTTCTTAATGCTCTTCTAATCAGCACAAAGTCTACAACTTGAGGAGAACTGCTAGTCTGGCTCGATTAAAGGTGCCTTCCAAATAACTCCATGGCTAATTTATTTACACGTTTGTTTAAATCACTGTGCACAAATTTCACCTATTGGATCTAACTGACAGCTAACAGCTGGGCGCAGAAAGGATAAAGCAAGCTATGTTTAGGTCTGAGAAATCCTGCCCTCATTGGCTAGATCTAAAAAGAAAAGAAAAAGGCAGCCGACTGTTTTGGAGGCAAGTTTCAACGTGTAAAAATGTGAAGACATATTTTCCCCTCGTTTAGCAGAGGCTACCAGTTCCGCCAATCTTCCTCATCAGAGTATGTGGTTTCCCAAAATCTCAAAGTCCCATCTTACCGTGAAGCTGGAGTCTGGGCTGTTGACGTTGACGTTGTTCCCCGGCCCTCCAGAGGGGACGCCGCCACAATCACGAGTCAGAACGTACTGACACGTTCCCTGAAAGTTAAAGGTCCTGCCGTCGAAGGTGTTGTAGTGAGGGTCGCCAAAGACCGTGCAGACACCAGGCTCTGGAGAAGGATTTAGACAGAAAAAGATAGAGTAAATGTTGAAATACGGGGCGACAATCGACCAAAACAAACAGAAATATATCACAGAAAAATCATTTTAACTTAAATGACCTAAAATGGCAGCAGTGGAACAGCAGTGAGTCTGACAACTCAAGACTTCATAAAGAATACATGTTGAAACCTGACAGCCAGAAGCAAAAAGCTAATTTATGATAAACGCTGAAATATGTGGTACTAATCTGACTCCCTCAGAAGTGGAACCAGAATCTGTGGTGTGGTGAAACGTCTGCCTCACCAACTAAAACTAAACTGTATATTATATCCAAGTGAGGTTTATGGAGTATTTGTAGTCCTGAAATAGCACATTTTGGGGGATTTTTGCTGCAATTAGAAGCCAAAGTAAAATGACCCGAGGGCAAACCACAGTCTGGACTGAAGTTCCTGGGGAATACTCAGTGGAAGCGACGGAGGCTGGGCCGGGATTTGTTTTCGTTGCTTTTTAAGAAAGTCGATTCATGCTGGAGGTTTTTGGCTTGTAATTACCTTCATTCTAAATATCCTTCAATACAATCAATAACTCTGATTCCACCGTTGCATTAACACAAAATGTATTATTTAAGATATTTTAGGATTTCTAAGGCCTCAAATTAAAGGCTTTTTTTAATCTTTTATTTTTAGATCATATAGAGATTGGAAGACCACACACACCAGTGCCACAGTTCAATATGTGGAGACGGATAGGGGCGGAGAAGGACTTACTCACTTTCAGTGCAAACTGGACAGCAGCCGGTTCTGTTTAGGATCTTATTCTGCAAGAGACGAGTCACAGACACAAAGAGTTAGATAACCCTCAGAAGGATTGGACGGATTGAGAAAAGATGGCATGAATGCTTGGAATGATAAAAGAAAACCAGAAACTTTTTGACAGAATGCAGACTTCATGAGCAGGATCACAGGCAGACAAGAGACACATCAGAGAAACTTTAGAAAAAATAAATGAATTTCAGAGTAAAATACATTATACATCTGTAGACTTTTGACAGTACAGTTCAGAAGTGTTAAAGTAAATACTGTTATTGGTAAATGTGAATTTAAAATGTCATGGCTACTTGAATCAGATTTTGCTTTGCCTTTTTTTACGGGTCTGTGATGCAAATAAAACACTTAAGATAACTGATATAAATGTAGTGGAAAAAATAAACAATTAAAGAGAAAGAGAGACCAGAGTAAGAGTGAAACACACAGAAGAAAACAATTCGTGTGAAATATTTAAAACTAAGAATATTGATACTACTGAGATGCACAGGGACAGAGCAGGCGGGTAGAAAAATGCTCTAAATCTGTAATATTTCTGGCTTCAGTTGTAACAGTTTGCACATATTTGGTGTGAAGTCAACCAAGCATCAGCTGCATTTTGGAGATATCCCTCCAACCAACAGTTGAATTTGGACCGGGATAAAAGTCCGATCTTCTTCCACATTTTATTGGCAGCGAAAACAAAGATAATAATTCTGTTTTCATGCCGTCACTCAGACAGACGGAACAGGAATCAAATGAAAGATCGACACGGAGGAAAGGTTCACGTTTTAACAAGTTCACAGTCAAACCAGGACGGCCTCAGAGACACCGATACGCCGACTTCAACCGCTGAACTCTGTCTGTGTAACAGGACCCGCTGTGAGTGTGTGTACAGTATGTTTCAACTTCCATCAGAAGTGCAGATCAGAGGACTCTTTCACACGCCTAGTTTTTGTTGCCTCAGGGAAGCCCTTCATTAGCACACACACAGACTTGCGCTTCCGTGTTAGCGAGGACACTCGCGATATGTCGTCTTCCAAGCCCCCTTACTCTGACCATCACAGCTAAGTACCTTAACCCTTATACCAGCCTAACCGTACCTGTAGCCTTCTTTGAAAATCTGTACGAGCCAAATGTCAAAGAGGGCCACAATCAGAAGTTTGCAAAAACTGAAGTCGGTCCTCACAGATATAGATGTACAAGTAGACACACACACACTTTTTTTTTCTGTCTTCCGCTTGCTCTCTCTCTCACACACACACAAACACACACATAAACACACACACCACTCATCTGTCATCACATACAGACGTTCTCTGTACGCTCAATACACACTCCAGAGTCCTAACCTCTGCACAAAGGGCACTCTCTCTCTTTGAAGAGGGCTGCCTTTTGACAAACTGAGGACACACACACACACACACACACACACACACACACACACACACGCAGTGACAGAGATTGGTTTTCAGAGGCCTAAATATAGGGAACCTCTTCTTTGCTGTCACTCAAACGCCACACAGACAAAAGGCTTTTCGGAGACACACTGTCTCCAAAAGGGACCCACACACTCTGTCGACCTGCTGCTGACCGCAGGATGACGGCATGGGAGAGAGAGTGTGTGTTTAGAAGGCTGATGCAGACCATGATGACCTCTGTGAGAGAGATGAGTTGCACTCGTGATAACTGAGGACAGGTGTGCAGGTTTGCTTTGCATGAGCTAGCTACCGTTACATATCAATAAACATTAAGCAAACATTAGTTTTTTTACTTGAACTTGTGTAAATGTTGTCCACAAATGAAACGTGTGAATTTGCATTTTGACAATAGATTCTGAAAACCTGATTTGAAGCAGGTAAAGCAGCTCCGGTTCCAGGAATTAAGCTCAAACATCAATAAATTCAACTTAGAACCAGGTCCATGCAAGAAGCCATGTTTCTCATGAAAAGTACAAGTGTGGCACTGAGGGAGGTGGATGGATGTGTATCGTCGCGTTAACCTGGATTTATAGTCGAGGGCTTAACAGGAGACCCGCCAAACCTACAGCGTAGGTTTTGATTTATAGTGTGTCAGATTTCATCCACTGATGTCACTTACACAATGCTGGCAGCTTGTGTTGTTTGTGATCGTGCTGTGTCATGCTTTAAATTCCTTACCGTAAGTGACTTTATATTCTTTAATTAATTATGTGACATAGAGGCAAAGGTGAGCTACATGCACTGGAACTGCATCAAGGTTAATTGTTATTTCGCTTGTTTCATGTTGTCTTTACTACAAAACAAAAAAAACTCCACTTCACGCATCAGCCACATGTTGTGAAAAACACAAGCAACCAATCACATCATGTGATAGTTTTCCTGAGTTTTAAGACGCAGTTTGAGTTTTACAAACCTCTTTGTGCAGGGTTTTGGTGAATGATAAACCTTTAAACATGATCATCTGTTATTTAAACTGGAATTTCTGGATTGTATTTGAAATTTCACTGATGCCTCTAACAATACATCTCCATCACCAGAACTCTTTGCACTAACTATACACAGGGCTGTTGTCAATCTGAATTGCTCCTAAGCCAATTTACTCTGTTTAGAAATTCATTTTGCATTCTATCAGATCAACTATTAATGCTTTTTAAAAATTTCAACCACTACCGGAGGTTTTCCCAAACTTTAACCGCTTTACCTATGATCAAACCACGGCACAGAAACCATGAAACTCGAAAACCTCTTCAACTGTATTGTTTATTTTTTATGTTTTAAGATGCTAAAAGCTTAAAGGAAGGTAATCCTGTATTGAGATTCTTTGCTATAAATACACATTATGTGGGTTTGTGTGAGCTATGATCTCTCCAGCACATCAGCAACAAGTGGTACAAACAGAAGCAGCAACAAATCCGACATAACAACTGATGTCGCAACTCCAGCGCATGACATCAAGGCATAAACACTAAACACTAGACTACACTAATGTGTTAAGGTCTGCAACTGAAGTAAACAACCAGCCAGGCTGTGGCAAAAACACTCTCTAACTACAACTTTAACAGCATGTAATAAGTGAAACTTTGCCTTTCCACTGCAGACCACCTACATCACTCTGCAGTCGCCTGTTCTGACCACAAACAACAGGTGAGGGCTTGTTGTAACCGCTGGAAGCGTGTGAACTTGGACTAACATTGACACCGGCTTTGACTGCGTGACCGCCACCGGCCAGCGGTATGCGAGGAATTCACTCCATCACCCACCGACCGACAGATGACCTCAGGGCGACCTCTGCGACAGGTGAACGCGGAGCAAACCTTCGCCCTCCTAATAGTTCCCAGAGTTCAGCGGCTCACGCTTCAGCTGCGCGAAACATCTCTAATTAGCAAAAAAAAGAGCCCAGTGTAGTGTGGGCTGTATACGCTCTAATATCGCATAACAAGTGTCAAACTGACCACAAGGAAAGGGAACTTAAAATTCAGAAAATATATATATATTGAAAAATATGTCTGCATATTCCAAACATACTTTTAAGAACAGCTTTGGCTGACTACTGTCTAAGTGACTGATTTAGATAAAAAGAGGAGGATATAGTGATTCAGTGTTTCGGTTCAGATGGACACTTTACACCTATTTTTTTTAGGTTAAACGGTTGAATTTGAGAGTTGGTTACGGCAGCTCGGTCGATAAATCACGGCCGTATCATCGTTCTGAGGCGTCACGCATGTGAAGTGAAATTGATGGAGTTAGTCACAGGCTGTAAAGTGTGAGCGTCAGACAGGTCAGGCAGATAAAGTGGAGTGACAGAGACAGTGCTTTTATAGAGAACACCTAGGATAGCTGGACGTGAAACGAGCGAATGGATGCAGGCCGCTGATTGGCTGGCGGGTTTGTTACTCACCGAAGGGCAGCTGGTGATTGGTACACACTGTTTGGGCCGACACTCGATGTTGCCTTTAACACAGGCGCAGAGAGTGCAGTTAACTGATGACCACATGTCTCCTTCCTGCAGCAGGGAAAAGACACAGCAGGGTCAAAAAAAGATCATTCATTCATTCACTCTCCATCCAATCATCCATCCATTCTTCCAGTATCTATTCATTCACCTGTCTGTCCATTCATCCGGCCATCTATCCATCCTTCCTCCATCAGGTCATTCACTAACCATACGCTGAATCTGTCTGTCCATCCAACAGTCATTTTATCCATTATTCATTCATTCATTCATTCATTCATTCATTCATTCATTCATTCGTTCATGTGTTTGTCCATCAAGCAGCCATTGTTTATCTCTTCATTCATGTGCTCATACTGTATATTCGTCTGTTTGTTCATCCTATCATCATCCACCCTCCATCTGTTAATTCATTCACAAGTCCATCATTCATCTATCCATTAATCCATATGCCACTTATCCATCCATCCATCCATCCTCGACTCTGCCCTCTCACCCTGTAGATCTTATTCCGGACTCTGCAGTATTTAACCTCTTCCACTTTCACATAAGACAGACACTCGTCACAGCACTGGTTGCCCTGGCAACTTCCCGGTCGTGAGCACCGTTTCTTGCAAACTACCGTGGAGTCCTGTGAAGAGGAAGGACATGATGACCACACAGGGGCCAAGAAGCCAAAACAAATTCAAGAATCTCCATAAACGAATAATGGAATAAATTGTGATTCAAAATATCTGACAACAGCCTTTGACATCTAAGCCGGTACCTTGCAGGTGCAGGTGGTACAGTTGTCATGTAAGAAGCAGGTGCCATTCTCATAGACCTCGCTGTGGAACAGGCAGCTTCCTAAAGACAGATCGAACACCTTCCTCTGACCTGGTGGAGAAGAGACACGGGCACAGATTAGAAACAGGTATAAAAATCACTCATGATCTAGTTGTTTTTAACTAAACTTTTGTTATTCCACAGTAGATTCATGTGGACACAGAAAGAACTGACTGGAGCTGATCGATGCAAACTGGCTGAGCAGAAAACAGCCTGATGGAGATTCCAGATGAAACAGATGTTCAGAATCCAGCAGTGTTACTAGGAGTCCCGTTCTTGAAAAGTATTATGCGTTTCAGTGTGTTTTATTATACATTATATGTTTTATTACCCCACGCAAATTTGTTGTGTGAAATATTCCAATGTAAAGATGGAGACTACTTTCAGGAAATGTGGAGAAATTGCCTTTCCAGTGATGTTCACACATTGCAAGGTGACTCATACGGATATGAGACAAAGAAAACAGCAGTTTTGCTTCTGCTTTTCCAACATACAGAGATTTTACATGAATTTGCCGACAGATCAGAGGTATGATTGCAGGTCTTTACCGAGACATCTGGGACAGCACTGTCCAGGCGGGGTGTGGCTGAGGTGGTTGGGGCAGGAGAGGACAGGACACACCTCCCTCATGCAAAGAGTCCGCCCTCCCTGGAACGACAAAACAACTTCATAACCAACATGCACTGAATTAAACTTTTTGAAATTCTCCTCACATTCCAGAGATAAAACAAGGCTCACATGTTTTACAGTAACTTCACTTTCCTCATTATCAAAGTTTGGTTTGATTACACAGTTAATATTCAATTGTTTTGTCCTCATCACAGAAAGAAAAAAGAATGGAAGAGACGACAACACTGACATCAATTTGCATATAAATTGATCAACAAATGGATCCCCGCGCAGTTTTAAATCAGCTAACTCAGTAAATCAGCAGCACCAACTACGACAGCCCCGTATGTGTGTGTGTATTTGTTGAAAAGCCTACAGGGTGCCCCGGCTAGGTGTCAGCACATTAATGCTGTAACGTGTTTATGGACGTACCTGTAGGGTTTGTTTGTCTAACGGGAGTGGGGTGGAGGTAGCAAGGGGGGGGAGACATGGAGGGGGAGGAATACGGGAGGAAATGAGGATGTTGTTCCAACCCAAAAAATTGTGACTCCCAGGAGACTCCAAAACTAACTACTTTGTAGGACAGAGTCTCCGCTCAAAGGTGAGAGTGTGAGCAGTGGACTCACAGTGCAGGTACACTTTATGCAGGGTTTGCCTTCTGGACTGAACTCCTCCTTCTCTTTATACAGACGACCCTCGAAGATGCAGCCTGCACAGAGAGACACAAATTGCTGTTTAGCTCACCTTCACTTACATTTAGTGAATGCACACATGTTTCTTCTCACATAAAGCTCCTATTGAGGGCAGTTTTAGAGAAAGTGCAGCAATTTGTTGCAAAAAAAATCCAGCGTTGGCAAGTAAGACTTTAGGTTTTACAGACTGGGTATTACGCAAAAGCTTTACAGCTGGTGTTTTGTTGGCTTTCAAGAATACTACTCTTAATATAACCCTTTTCAGACATTGGATATATAACATTGCTGGCTTTATCCAACTGTTAAAACAGCAGCATTCTGTCATTCAGACTTAGCTCACTTTGATGTTTTTCATACCTCCACGTCAGAGCTATGTGATATTTGGGCAGATTGGACAGCACACAAAGGTTCAAGGAGCTCCTAGTAAACATAAGACTAAACCTAAATTATTAACAAGCTTGTTATCTGATTGGGATCTAACAGGAACTGACACTGTGTGCTTGTCTTCACTTCAAACAGGTGAGCTGCCACAGCGATTTGATACACCTCACATGGAGCTCCATCACAGCTGTCGCCATATTATTTTACTCTAACAGTCTGATCCATTACGAAAGTCAAATATTTTTTCTGTCATATCAAGTTATTCTGATTAGAATTCCAAGATTTTATGGTTTCGTATTCTGACAGGAGGATATTTGTGGTGCACGTTTGAATCAGTTTTCATAATTATATACAGAACGTAACCCAACGAAACGCTGAAGTAACTATCAAAACCATGTTGCTCATCAAATCTCAAATGCGTCAGTTCAGACTGGTGCTTTGTTATACTGGTTAAACCTAATAGGACTGCCAACTTTTATTTTAAAAAATGACCATGATGTTCATTCAGGCAGGAAGCTAAAACGTTCAGATGCTGTCAGAATCACATGAAGAAATAAATGTCTGAGCGGGACTTCAGTTGACTATTTGATTTCCCAGTAACTTTGCACCCAATGCCAAAATAAGAGTTTGTCATATTTTATGTCATGTATTGCACATGTAAAATAATAAAAACTAAAAATACTTCAGAATCAGGAATTGCTAGTTAAATAGTTGACATATTTGAAATTAAATGTGGTATCAGTCGTCTTTAAGGTCAAATAAAAATGAAGTTAAAATCGAAATAACCTGCTAAATGTCTGTTTTACAACAGAGAGCTAACAGAGACTGATAACTTTGGCTGATTCTAAAGCCGAGCCAGTCATTAGAGAACAATAAAAGCTGTATATTAACTTCTTTGAAAGGCTTTTAAAAGTTTTCTTGATCAAGTACTGGAACCCTGAAGCTGAATACTACTTCCCTAATTTCCAGAAAGCTTGCACACAGAGACGTTTAAGTTTGTACTCACTGGGGCAGGTGGGGCAGCACTTCTTTGGGTGGATTTTGGGGTTCTTGCAGTGGACGACACACTGCATCTCCGCCTCAGTGATGACACCTTCCTGTCAAAACCCAACAGGGAGGTAAGTTATTCAGTTTGTACATCTTTTTTTTTAAAAGACAAATGTGATTTTGATGCTTTGTGCTCCTTTTTCTCCATCTCTCCTTCTCTACTTTCCTTCCTTTCCACATTCCCCTCCTTTCCTTCCTTACTTCCCTTCTCCTTCCCTTTCATTCAAACTTCCTTTCATCCCTCCACCTCCAACACCTTTGTTCTTCCACTCCACGCTTTCATCCCTCACTCCTCCTCGTACCTCTGCCTTGCTCTAACAACAGCGTGACCATGTCTTTCAGATCAGAGGTCAGAGGTTTCAGCATGACGTCTGAGCTGAAACAACAGCGTCTGCTCGCTTCAGCTCTCATCAGTGTAGCCGGGTCACACGCACCTGACAGCGTCTAGTTACGCAGGGTTTGGTGGAGTTGATCCAGGATACTGAGCTGTTGTAGGATCGTCCATCTAGCATGCAACCTGAGAGACAGAGGGGGAGAAAGATAGTTAGATAATGCAGAGAAATATATTTTTTTATTGTTTTTCTGTGTTTCTACTGAAGGGATGTTTGCATTTTTGAAAACCTGCAACTGCTTTAGCAACCACACTTCTTTGCCAATTATTAAAGCCAACACTCTGAAAGAATTTGACACCTGCATGCCTATAATACATCTGGACTCGTTCGCTGAATCATCTGGAAGCAAATCACAATGTCCTGGAGAAGCTTTTACATTTGGAAAACTCTTTGGAAATGTTCAATATTTGCCATTTTATACCATTACTTGTACATTTTTTTTAAATGTTTCATGCAAATTGTTAACCTGATATTTGACTTCAGCGGAGAAAGCATAAAATCACGACACGTCTTTTCACGCGTTTGTCATTTGTGACGTAAGAGCAAAGTGAGTTAAAACATCTGGTACTTCAGCGCTAGTTAGCTTTTCACATCATTTCTATTTTTCCATCTTTGTTGATGGCAGCCAGGAAGGTGTGTTCTAGTTTTAGCTTCAAAACACAATTAAGTTTGCAAATGAAAAGAATAGGGTAGAATATTACTGATGTGTTTATTATGTCATCGTTGCTTTCATTTTTCCTGATGGCTTCGTGTAAATCACACATCAAAGCAGTCAGCGTCAAATCAAACTCAAAGTCTACAGATCTGTAAGGAATCGTACATCATGCTGTGAACCCATAAACCCTTTTTTCTGTGTACATTTAACAAAAGTCGGTGCGAGAAATCAACACACGAGCACTAATCTTCACCTCGTTTTCTCACGCAGACGCACGTTTAGAAAAACTCGCTGGGATGTAACAGCTGCTCAGTAACTCACACCCACTGAGCTGTCAACTGCTGTCCACTCAACGCTAAATGAATAGCCTATTCATTTCATCCCATTTACAGTAAGTGGTCTCAGATCAATGTTTAACTTTCCATACAATGAAACCCGATCACGGCCATTGATCTGCTATCCTCTGTGTAAACCAAAACCTCTGATGCTGGATCTCTGCTGCAGGACGACGTATGGTATTAAAAAAAAAGAAAAAAGAAGAAGAAGATCAGATTAGATGGCAGGAGATCCTACAGAGACTCATATCCTGCTCACTAACGCAGACTAATATGACAACACATCATCTGTCTTATGGAGGGTTGAAGCTCCAGCGAGGGAGAAAAATAACAGTTTTATGCCAATATTATTACTTAACTTATTTTTAGTCTATAATATACAAACATACTATTGCCTATTAGTACATTAACTTGAATCTACAGTCAACAGCATTAATGTGAATTTAACTTTAAAATCTTTCTAAATAAGTCTTGCACTTTGTTAATGGGGAAAAGACACTTAATACTGATTCTTTTAAAAAAAAAGTGTTGGAATCTCAGATTCTACCTTTTTTTTCAAATAATATATAGTTTATGATGTCATTTCAAACATGCTTCTGCTGCACTGCTGCATGCATAAACTGGCTAATTAAGCCACTTTTAGAATAAACCGCTCCCCCATAAACTGATGCAATCTGGCTGTGATTTTCTTAAACTGTGTGTATGATTTCATAAAAGTGAGAAAACAGCGATATGACATGTAGGAGTTGCTGTTTTTTTTTTCTTCTCCAAAGCAAAGACACAAAGGGGTCCTAAATTCGGCCACAAGTCAACCGCACAATAGAAAACTAATGCCGGCTGCCGTGGCGACGTGGGGCTTTCCGTGTCCGAGCCGAGTGTGTTCCACCTCTCTTAACGAAGTGCTGCGTCGTAAAACGGCGAACCGCAAACAAAAGAACCGCGCCCCGTGTGAGAGGTGTGTGTTTTTATAATTCCATAGAGACGCACGGCTTCATGAGCACAGAAACAGCGATAACATCCTCCAAAGTGAGGACTTTTTTGGGGGGATTCTCTGTTTGGTTTTTTCCGAGTTTGAGGCCTGAAGCCAGTACAAAAGAAACCAAAGATACAGTTCATGCCCACTGAATGCTCTACAACAGGGGTGTCCAATCCTGGTCCTCGAGGGCCACAATCCTGCATGTTATAGATGTTTCCCTCTTCCAACCCACCTGATTCAAACGATCAGCTCATCATCAAGCTCTGCAGAAGCCTGATAACGATCCTGATCATTTGAATCAGGTGTGTTGGAAGAGGGACACATCTAAAACATGCAGGACTGTAGCCCTCGAGGACCAGGATTGGACACCCCTGATCTACAACCACTCAAACTATAACGAAGCCAATGAAACAATCCAAAAGATATCTACAAACACATATGTGTTATTTCATGAAAAACCTTTTCTTTAAAACAAGCTTGAGTCTAAAGAGGCTCAGAGTTTTTGGGATATTGTTGGCAGATATTGCTACAGCAAGTCTTGAAGCTTTGCCTTCTCTAAGTGGTGTAATCTACCACAGTGGATACCAAGTTAGGTATTAATGTGAGACTTTTAAAAGCAGCACTTAACCTTAATTATCATTATCACTGAGCTAAAGCAATGTGAACTTAATGTTTGCAGTTTCGAGAGCCTTCAAACTGATTTGAATGTATTACAGAAGTGAACAGAACTAAATGACAACCTGAAACATTTCATAAAGTTACTGAAATTGTTCTTAGTCCTCAGTAGTCACTCACTGCATGTCCAAGCGGATGCTGCCTGATTCAAATCTTCAGGTTTCAGAAATGAAATTAGGGATCTGAATTGTATGAGCTGCATACATTTATGTTTTTCACAGTGTATAGTTAAAGTTTGATTTAGAGTTAAATAAAAGTTTACATTTATTATTAGGATTTGGATTGTTTCAGCATGTTGCAGGCTGATTTAGCCTGCAGACACGTGCATCTATTGACTTGTGTATATTTGGGAGATGCAGAAGCACCCATAAACACCCCAAAGATGTCAAAATAAAAGGATTACTGCTCTGTTTGTTCTAAACATCACCAAATAGGTGTTTTCCATACAGTCTGAGATTAGTTGAAGCGTGAACAGGACAATGCAATGTTAAATCTGCTCATGTGGAATTAGGGTGAACCCCACATGCATTAACGGTGCTTAAAACCTGGAAGAAGATGAGGACCTGAGAGATGAAGGTACAGTTCCTGGCTCATAAAAGCAGCTGTATGTCTGTGGCCTGTAAACCCAACGGTGAACCCCTTCAGCAGCCACGCTGTCTCCACACACTGCAGCTGTGTGTGTATGTGCCCATACGTCAGGTAAATAATATAGCTTTACTCCCACAGGTCACATTTAGGCCGGGCTGTTTAGATACACTCAGTTAAAGTGGTCCCCAAAGGGTCTGTGTGTTGAGAGACTCTGGTTAGCATCTCTTTGTTTCTGTGTTATTACAGCCTCCCATTAGCGTAGCGCAGCTGCAGGTATAGTCCCACAATAAACCCTATCATTATCACTGTCGGGATATTATAATACCATGATCAAACTAAGTCACCTCCTCATTGTTGTTTAGCTCCACCGAAAAAAGTCAATTTGCAGTTTATGTATGTCTTGTATGGAGTGAAGACTTTGAAGTGTGGAGGGTCATTGAGAGAAACAAAAAACAGACTTAAATTCCTCGTATGTGCTTTCAGTCACTAAAGCAGATTGTGACAGAACTCAACAATGCTTCGAAGCTACAAATTCTAAAACATGGAAGACCAATCAGCACAGTTTCAAGATGAGCGTCACCAATTCGGTATCCGACCAAGTGGGAAATATGGTCACAATAGCTCCGTTTGTTCCCGAGTTAATGCGTTGAAAAACTGCACGACAAGTGAAGCTGATTGGCCTTTGCCCTGTTGGAAATAAAACGTCATAATTTCAGCTTTTTATACGATTAGACTTTTGTGTGGAATTTTGTCGTATAAATTCTTGCAAAGAATGAGCTTTGCGAGGCCACAACAACCTCAATTTATTGTTCCGGAGATTCATGAAAACGGGACAGACCCAAAAACATAAATTTCTTCCAACCACGGCCGCAGAGCCATAAAACCAAAGCAACGCAGGCGCCCTGCATCCCGCCTCTGTCGGTCTGTCCACCTGCCCGTCTTACCTTTACACCTCTCGCAGCAGGCGCCAGTCTGCTTCACCACCAGAGCACAGTCTTCAGAGACCAGCGGACATTTCTCCTGTTTGCAGTCTGCTTTACCGTCCTGCAGGAGAGTCGGGAAGAAGAAGAGAGAGTTCATCTGTCAGTGTCACGTTTTTGTTTTGTTTTGTCATCATTTTGTCTGCATGTCTTTTAGAAACTGTAACATGATCTGGTTCTTAAAGGGAATACAAATTAGAGAAATCACTAATAACTTATATTTCTGTTGAAGATGAAGGTGAATACAAAAGTTTGCATTTAAAAAAAACTGTGTAAATAGTATACTCATCCAAATACAAATCTCATTGGGACACTAAGGTTTTCCTAAAAGCCACAAAATATCTGCACAGCTATATTTCAAAGCACCTGGAAGATGCCTCACAGCAGCCAAAGTCCACTGTTCAGGATAATCAACCCTAGATTTACTGAATGTAGAATCAATCAGCGTCTCACATGACCAGCTCTGCAATCATACAAGTATCTTGATTTGTGATGTGAACCCAGTTAAACACATTAAACCAAAAACACACCTATCCTGCTCACACTAATGCAACGCTTTGAACGCAGGACACAGGGGGCAGGTAAACATCCAAATCTTTACTATCTGGTCGACTCGCAAGGACGGTCAATAAAGCAAACAGCAGGAACATGGAGCAGGTACGAGGGCACAAAGCAAAAAAAAATAAACCAAGAACACAAGCAAGACTTTAGTGGAACAAGGCTGACACAAAGTACAACTAATGACCAAAAAGCTTGACTGCGAGGGAGACAATCTGGCAACTGATAAAGCAAAAGGCTGGACTGTAATGTATGTGAGGGACTGATTGGATAACAAGATACAGGTGAAACTAATGAGGGCGAAGCAGGCAACCACACAAAACCAACAGATACACATGGTACACAAGCTCAAAAATAAGTAGTAAGTTCACAACAAAACCCCAAACCGTGGCATTTTGTGTATTCAAAGCCAGATACAGCTTATTCCTCTTTGCTATACACCTCCAGTGTATCTCAGAAACAATAGAAAATACACAATAGAGACACAGCCAGAGGTCAAAGGCTAATAACACTTAGCATGTTACTGCAGTGAACCGATGTCACCCAATGCAAATGTAAACGCATTTTAAATGTAGAGACACTGTATTTAGCTACAGCAACAGTTTATGATCAGGACAATATTTGATAGCAACAAAAAATGCCGTTTTTTTAATAGTTAAAAAGTAAAAGATAATGAATCTGAGCTCTGTGATGCTGGACAACAACAGTGCTGTGAGCTCAAAATTCAGTCAAAGCATTGGACAGATTAAACCTGATGATGACCCTCGATAAAAAGTAAAAAGAGATTAAATGTCTGTGCACACTGTTGTGATATTGGAGTCGGTGCAGACGGGCCAACATTGCCATCCTTGTAGCCGCTAGCGTGGCTAACAGTCCCCAACACTGGACTCTAAATGTTTTCTTTTATGGCCACTTTTCACCTGATATACCACCTCTGCGCTCTGCTATCAACTTCATCGCAAGTTTGCAGCTTTTTTTGGGCTTCGAAAATTAAAAAAAAAAAAAAGTGACTCAGTCTTCACAGTTTAGCTGTGAATTTTCACACCAACTCAACAATCGTCCCGTCACCTTCAGAAACCCGGCGCACTGTAGCCGTCATCACCGCCAACTGCACCGTGGGACTGGACCGAATCTGCGCTTGTTTAATTCACTCGACTTTCACACCCAGCTTTTATTGCTGATTTTATCCACATGCTTTTATTTTACACACTGTGAGGGTTTATAAAGTGGAGGCTGGCAGGTCCCGTGGCCCTGTGGCACTGCGGCAGGCGGCCCTAACGAGGACGGATCAAAGGAGGGCGAAAATAAATCAGGGTGGTTTAATATAGCTGCAGTGCTCCAACTAAACCCCAACCACACAGAGGACAGATGATGTCATGACAGCCGAGGAGGGAGGAGAAGAATTAAGATGGAGGGAAGGGACAGAGGAAGTCCAATAAGCTCGAGGAAGGAGGAGGGGAAAGAAAAGAGATAAAGGCCAAAAGAAAAGTACAAGTCAGAGCCGATATTCTGAAATAGTTGATTGAACAATACGGTGGTGACATGAATGTTACTGCATCAGGCGGAAAAACATTCTTGAGACGCGAACCCTCAACCTCAGTCAACAAGTGATTTGTCCAACCACATTGAATCTTGGATCTCTTCTACGCTTGTGGGCTTTGCCACCCACACAATCGGTTTGCCCATCCAATCTCAACCCCATTTTGCAATCCAGACCACCGAGGTAACAGTCTGGCCAAACGGACGACACAAAAACAGCAAAACGTTGTGCAACGAGCGAGTGCAATAGTGTACGAGCTGTTATCTGCATGTTCTCTCTGAGCAACAGGTGCAATCAAAGCCTCAGTTTTAAACCTTGAGACAAATTAATACGCTGCTTAAATGTAAGAAATTGAAATTGGCCTGATTGGTGTGTTATGACTGATTGTTGACTTCCCTTGAAGAAAATGCGACTGAAGTGTGGTGCAGGCTGCTGGAGCAGTTACAACACTTGCTGATGATGTTGATGTGCATTCATCTGAGCACAGAAAAGGTAATCTGAGAGACTAACGCATGATAAGAAAAGAGCATTTATTAGATTGCACAGACAGTAAGGAAAAGAGAAAGAAAAGAAGAAGAAAAGAGAGGATGAACACCAGGACCGGATGTTAATATGAAGGGAAATCACCAGAACCACACACATACATCAATAGGTTTTGGGTTGTAGGTGCTGTTCAACAGCAGCTTCCAAGCAATTCTGTAAAGTATATTAAATCTGCATATCGAAAACTACATGGAGTCCATTCTAATATCCATACTACCAAACTATATCGTATATAAAATAGAATATGTGAACACCAGGATGTCTTGTTACATTCATAGCAGCAGCCAACGTGCATTTCTGACCCACAATCCTCTGCAACGGATATATCAGCAAGACAGAGCAGAACGTCCGAACTGTATCCACACTGCATGCAACACTTTATACGGGCAGCTGCAGTAGGTAGTGAAAGTAAAGAGGAGGAGAAAAAAAAAAAGCTATTTGGAGTGCTGGAATGGTTGTATTAAGACAGCTGGATATGCTGCTGGTACTCAGCCTCCAGCTGTTTCTCCTTGTGGTTATTTGCAGTGTTGCAACGAAAACAACTAGATTTTTTTTTCTTTCCATGGCCTAGAAAAGTGGTGGGGAAACCCGAGTTGTGTAGGAGCAAAACTGGAAGCTGCAAAAAGCTTTTCGACTCATATGACAGTTTTTATTGAAGCGAGTGATTGTTAGCTTGGAGTCCAGATCTTCTTCACACAGCAAGTGAAGCCTGAATTCTGTAAAGGTCCTCCAGATGAAACACTCACATAAAGATAGCATTAATCTTTTCAATTATAACAACTTCTAATGAGGTTTTGATTAACCAACAGACTAGGGGAATTAGCACTCAGAGGTATTTTTAGTTAGCAGCGGAGGCATGATACAACAGAGGAGGGGACTTTAAATTCTGAACATCATGTGAAGAAAAATGGAGTTAAGTTTCCTGGCTTGGAGTTAGTTTTAAATCAACGAACAGAAATTTAGATGCAATTACACATGTTTTCATGTCAACTCAATCTATTAAAATATTGTTGGGTTAGCAACTGTGGTTTTTATTTTGCAACCATTAACTAAGTAGTGGGAAGAGGTCCCTGGAATCCATTCTAGTCCACAACTAACAATATGGAAACTAAAATATATCATATCTCATGTAGAGATTTTTCCCAGTAACACAACAAAACTTCCCTTTTAAACGCAGCAGCAGCAGCACAGTGTACAAAACGGTCCGACATCGTGTAAAATAAACGTGAGCTTCAATAAACCGGTGGTAAAGTTCTCGGCACAATTTGGCCCAAAAGTCTCCAAGGTCACGTCCTTCTCTCTCTTCCTCCCTCTCCTGTTCTCCATTAGCTCAAAGTGGTGTTCGTACATGTGACCCCCTCCACCAGTAACCTCGTTGTCTCGGGGTCGGAGGTCACAACGGGTCACCACGCCTTATAAACACTCGACATACCACCGCGGCACCAAAGCTGGTTGACTGGACGACCGTCTGCTGCAGAGCTCCCCCAACACACACACACACACACACACACACACACGGAGAGGGATAAAGCGTTGGTATGCTCATAAGAGTGTGTGGCGGACAAAGAGAAAGTGAGTGTGATAATGGCTTTGTGTTTGTGTGTCTGTGAGTACACATGCTACTGTATTTGCACATTAACTAAATTGCACTGAATATATTTGTGTTCAACCACTTGTCCCATAAAACTTGCTCAGACAGCGACTTACTTTTATGTCACAGTAATCTGGTCCGATGGGAATCACTAGATTTGTCTCTGTAACACTGTAAGCTCTTTAGCTTAGCATTTAAAGTCTCCTGAGATGACTAAACACACTTCTTCCTTCTGTTAGTCGTGTAAAATCGGATTGTTAAAGCTACAGTCTGTGATTCTGGAGGAAGATTGTTGATATTTAGTTAATTTGCACATTTAGACAACTCTCATATCGCACTCTTTCCTCGTATTATATGCAACAGCGTGCACAAGCACAAACATGCACAGAAGACGCTGCAGTAGAGCATTAAGGGCAACTATAAAGGAAAATATGTGAATCTTAATTCGTCAGTCCACAGTAAGAAATGCATTCAGTCAAACCAAGAAAATGTTTAATGTTAGAATGATGTTAGAACTATCTACTTCAAATTGTTCAAATATATATAATAAAAATAGAATTCGACAGCACTTTGTCTTCTTACATAATCTTCAGAAAATTTTTCCAGATGTCTTTTTTTAAAAATTTGAATAAAAAAACATTAGAAAAAACTTCACAAATTTCCAAAACAGGCGTCGAATAGCGACACAGACTTTAGTTCTTTTGGGGTTTGTGGTGCTCAGAACTAGAATAACAAACAGAATCCTCCTTTATGACTGATGGGATGCATTTTTTCTTGCATTTTACTGACCTGCAAGCATTTATTGATGTTAACTGACGTTCTGCACAGGTGTTATTTACTGGCTCACGACACCACTGGACAGTGCAAAACTACCTCATGGACAACAGTTTAAATGATCACTTGTGAGTCAGAACTGATCATGAATAGACTGGCAGAGAGTTAAACATTGTATGTCTCAGTTTTTTCAGGCTTTATTGCCATTGAATGATTTTTTCCTTTGACTTGATCAGATAAAAACTCCTCGTCTCTGTGCCAGTAGAGTAGTTCTGCCACTAGGGGGCGACAATGTTCACTGCTTCTGATCACTTTTCTCCTCTTCATTCTTCTTCATCATCACTCAATTCCTGCATTTCTGTCAACACTCACCCATCATTCTCTCTCCAATCATTTCTCCTGCTCACTTTCTTTTCCCCATTCCAGCCTCCAACTGGCCTAAGTATCCCCAACACCTCCTGTACTGTGCAGAGCAGAGAGATCAGGTTGTGTCAGCGCAGGAGAGGTGCTCTGAACCTAAAGGCCCACTTAAGCCCGTGGACTCTTGCTCCTCCCGGCCTCTCAGACCTAAACGCCCTTTGCCACGGTGACCTTTCATCTTTCACCCTTCCTCCAAAACATACAGGTCGTGACCCCCTACCGGAGAGCAGGAGCCACAGTAGCTTAGGGACGAGACGGACGGAGAAAGACGCCGATGGGAACCGGTTTCCAAAACTGCTCCAACGAGTCGTCTTTGCTGACGAGCGAGAGCAGAAAGTGACAGAGACGCTTCCTGAAAGCAAAATTGCAACCCTGGCTCGGCCTGGTTGTAATGTGGTGTCATGTAGGTTGGGTCTGCTGAACTTCTTTGAGCAAGATGGCACCCTGTTGATTCGACGAACAGTAAAACAACACTTTAACTCTTTCACCTTGACCTTTGCAGTTTTATTTCTGTTTAAGTAGCTAAAGTTAAAAGTAAATGAGACTTCTTGTGGCTGCACCATTCCATCAGTGTCTCGTGCATCATCTTAGACTCACAGATTTGAACTTCAAGCCACAAACGAACTCATGTAAAAAGAATCTTAACACATATATCTTTAGACATAATATCACATTAAAGCTTGGAGAAAGTTCTTAGGTTGCAACTAACAGGTACTTTGATTTGATTATTCCTGTGGTTTTGATGATTAATCAATTAATTGCTACGACTCTCACTAAGTTTTAAACATCAAATTGTGTTTGAAGTGATTAAAAATCTTTGTTTTGTCGATAAAAAAATGGTGCACATGTGTTTCCAGAGCCCAAGATGACATCTTCAGGTTACTTGTTTTTTGAAGCCACAAATTTTCACACTGGAAACAGTAAATATTTAGTATTTGTCCTCGATTAATTATGGAGAATCAGTTATCTTTTTGGTTACGTTTTGCGTTGATCACCTGATCTTACTTTTGTCTTTTAGCAGTGGGTTGCTTTTTCTCCTACAAAAACTTCTCCTGGCATCGGAGCCACAATAATATTGAAAATATTGAATTATATTCCAAAGTTCTCCTGCATCCTCGTTCATGTCTCGTTTCTTACTCCGCCCATCATCTTCCTTTGCTTTGAAACACAAGTGAAATCTGGACCATTGCTTATTTTTAATCTGACTTAACAGACTTGGTGTAGGTCCAGTGTTATCAGGTGTTTGTCAGGTAAAGCCTCGCCCCTCCTGTATCGATCAGCTCCTGTTTGAGTGGAGACTCTGACAGAAAATCACCTTTGACCTTCCCCCTCAGATCAATCACAGCTACCGAGTGTAAAAGTCCTCGCCCACAATCTCCACACGTAGCTCAACTGGAATGTTTGTTTGATCAATTAAGGGGCTGCTGGGACTCCTGACTTGTGACCTCCTGAACGTTGCTGCTTGTAATGTCGGGGAAAAGGAGCGGAGGCGTCTTCTGCTATGAAACTCAAACGTCCCAACAGGATGAGAGGAGCCAAGGAAACGCTGGATTTCTCTCTTAGCGTTGATCTGAACGAACTTAAATATGACAAACGACTTGGTTCCGGCCTGTCCAAGCTCCCACTTTTCGAACACTTTTTTCGGGCGAATCAAACTCAAAATCATCTTTGCATTGACATTTGTCTTTTTATGAAACTGCATTTACACTGAGCTGTCATTTGAGATTCATTTTTCTTGTAACATCAGCATGTACAGTACAAATTTTCATTTTTCAGCTTTGATTTGGGTCATATGGATTTACATTTTTCAGAGTTACTGGTGACAAGAGCAAAAACATTGTACGACCGGTTGGCAAATGGCAAAGTTTGGGTGATTCTGTAAAATCCTGTTTCACATCCGGTGGGAAAAAAAAATCTCTCTACAATTTTTTCTACAAATAAATAATAATTAAGTTGTAGTTAGGATCAAATCTGTATAAGGATGCAACCTCCAACCTGTTGTATGAAAGTCTGACACAAGGACACCTGTCAATGTACAAACAAACAAACTAATTCCTGCATTTGCTCCTGTATGTATGCAAGACTGCGAGTTTTGCTGCTTTAGACAAAGATTTTGGAAAATGAATCTAAATCTTGAACTCACACAACGTAGAGAATCCTATTTGATGTGAGAAGGTCATCCAGGAAGTCCTGATAGTTCCCAAACATCTTTTATCAGTTGTCTTAAAGTGTGAGCAGAACAACAAGCAGAACTCCGTCAAACGTCCTCCAACAACAATACGTCCAATATTTCGCCTGGCTTTGCGCTGAAAACCAATTCCAAGTGTTGCTCCCACAAGATGCTAAGAGAATAAAAATAATAATAAGAATAAAAAAAAAACAGCTGACATTTAAAGTTTTGGTGGATGAGAGGGAAAACTCAACAAGTGATGGAGTGGAAAAAAAGCAGGAGCCAATCTGAGGGCGAGGGAGGGGAGGAAGAGCCGATGAGAGAGTGGAAAAAGACACGGCGATGGACAGACAGATAGACGAGGACGATGAAGAGCGTGACGGAGATGGACTGACTCCTTCCCAGATAACGGATCGTCATGGCGACCTGCCTGTCAGTCAGTCTGTCAGCCACATCCACTCCTGGCCCCATTACAGCGCCGGGCCTCACCCGGACACACACAATGGCTCTTCTGTGTGTGCAGACATGTGTGTGTCCATACCCACAGGGCCATTAGCAGGTACTCTGGACCAGCGAAGGATCCGACCCCCCCACCTCCTCCTTCCTTTACTCTTCCCTGTATGAGTGACACTGGAGCCCTGATGGCTCCCCAACCCCCCCCAAAAAGACGGCACAGTGGCACTGGACTCTGTCTGGAAGTGCAGGACTAAGGATATGTTGGGGTCATGATCATGTAAGGCTGAGTCACTGAAGAATATTAGGCTTTTGTTCCAGTTTGACTAACGTTTGAAGCACATTTGATGAAAAACAACCATATTGTTACATGTCAGAGTATAAGGACGCGCAATATAAAATCATCTTTATTTATGGCATCGAACCTGACATCAGTCTGAACTTTGTAATGGTAAATGCCTTAAACAGACGCCTAATTAGAAGTGGACAGAAAACTAATTAAATTCAGAATGAACCTTAAGGCTTTAGGAGACTGAGAGGACAACTCTCATTTTGACTGGATCAAAAAATTGTTTTCTGTCCTGCTGCAAGAGCAAACTGTTCACCAAAGTTAAGTGCCAAACGAAAAGTCCAGATCAGTGAACAGACAGAAAAAAAAAGTTAAACTCTGGACATGAAGCTGCAAATAATGGCAGCAAATTGTTTCACACGTTTCTTCACCAAATAATATTAAAACCAAATTTCATTTGGATGCTTGAAGTATCACTTAGATGCTCAGCTGCTTTAAATTCACATTCGTCTCACATTTCAGCAAATAAACTTGTGATCATAAGAAAAAAAGCAGGTCAAATCTGTCAAAAACAGAGTGATTATTTGTGTCATGTTTGCTAAAAAGATCACTGAAACGTAAAATGCACCGAGTAAAATGATACGACATCCGACTGATATGAATTTGTGCTGGAAGGCAAACAGAAGCCACAAATGTGGGGTAAGTAAAAAAAAAAAAAGTTTTTAGGAGATAAACAAAGGCCAAATTCAATAAAGGCTGAATGTATGTAAGGTTATGAGTGTGTGTATGCAGGGTGGGGGTGATGTGTGTGTAGGGGGGGTTAAAGCAGAGATGAAAGGGCGGCCATTGCCTGCTGATGACTGATAGCATTCAGCAGGGCTTTGGCTGATGTCTGCCTGATAACACAGAGGACGGCTCAGTCACTCTTCGGGCGGCGGGGAGCCTTGGAGCAGCCAATCAGGAGCCAATGGAAACAACTGAACAGAAGCTGTTCAATATGGATGTAATTCCTGGGATTTGTGTATTTGAAACCCACTTTTTTTTTTGACATTGGAAGAGCTACGTCCAACAGCAACTTTCCAACAGAGACCATGTGGCAGTCTCGCAAATTTTACTGCAAGACGCCAGGTATGCAAACGTGTAGGTCTGGTCCGAAGCTCTCCCTCAAGGTCTAAAACAGCTTTTTGCATGAACAACACAATGAGCGCCTTCCAACTGTATGATTCACTGCACTGGAGCTGCTAAACATGCGAAAGACATCAGTGAGGAAACACAGGACAACACATCACCTTTGCTTTGTTCCCAGCAGAGTCAATACTCGAAAAAATAGTTTGACATTTTGAGACATAAGCTCTCTTGAAGACTGATATCAATGTAATGCGTGTCCAGGAATTTCTGTTGCAGTAAGAACAACACTGCATGAAGTCACAGCACCTCACTAAAAAACAGTCCAGCATAAATCACATGAAACCGCAGTGTTTGGTTTGTACGCGTCAGTTTTGGTACAAATTTTAAAAACACAACAAAAACAGAAGGTATATTATCCTGATCAGGTTACAGGTGGAGGTTGTCACTAGCTGTGGTTTCATAATGAAGTATCACATTAGGAAAAGTGAATGGAAACTTTTTTTAGCGCTTGCTTTGGTTTAATTTTTAACTTTTTCAAAAAAGAGGTAACGCGCATACTGGACGATGGAAACATCTTTTCAGAATAAGTTCTGACATATAATTCATCAGCTTTTTCCACTTCTTTTTGACAACATGACACATGGTCAATAGCAGCTGACATGAAAGAACAATCACAACTTTTCTGTTTGATATTAAATTTTAAGGACAGCTCTCCATTATTCTCTTGTTGATGGAAAAAAGTAGTGTTTTTTATCTTCTACTTTGCGGTTTTTCAGTTTTCGGACTTCTTCTACCCTGTTTGTCACAGACATGTACAATATAACCTACACCGTCACCTTCTGATGACAGTATGCTTAATTTATTCAATCCAAAGTCCATCCATCCATTATCTATACTCCACTTAATCCTCACTAGGGTCATGGGGGGCTGGAGTCTATCCCAGCTGACTCAGGGTGAAGGCAGGTTCACCTGGACAGGTAACCAGTCTATCACAGGGCTACACTTAGAGACAGACAACCAAGCACACTCACATTCACACCTGCGGACAATTTAGAATCACCAATTAACCTCAACATGTTTTTGGACCTTGTGGGAGGAAGCTGGAGAACCTGGAGAGAACCCACGCTGCACAGGGAGAACATGGAGACTCCACACAGAAAGATCCCGGGTGTCCTCACCAGGACGTGAACCGGCGACCTTCTTGCTATGAGGCAACGGTGCTAACCCACTCGCTCCAAAGTGGTTAATGGAAATAAACTTCATTTGCTTTTTGGTTTTTAAACATTTTGCAAATGTTTGCTTTAAATTTGATTCACAGTTTGACACATTGCTGCTGCTGGACAGAGTCAGGCTCGTTGTTTTCAGTCTTGATGCTAAGCTAAGCTCACTGGCTGCTGCTGCTGCATATTTACAATAAAAACATAGGAGCAATTTGAATCGTCTTATCTAACCAGCAGCAAGCCACTTCTCCTGTAAGTGTTAAGAATCAGCTTTGTTGCTATGGCGACCTACAATATAATCCAACTCCAAATGACAACATAAACTGTCGACCGGAGATACAGTCACATTTGCAGTGGCAGCCAATCAGGAATAAGAATTTTGGTGTATATAAGCAGATAAGGGATACAGCATGTATGGAGGACAAACACACTTATGAACGGAGACCTGAGCACACAATACACACCCCTCAAGTTCACACCCGCGTGGTTCCTGCAGGATAAACTTTGGTCACGTGACGCCTTTTAAAAACCAAAACTTCTCTTTCAGCCACTGTGGAGGCAGTGACACAGAAAGGCCTCGTCGGTCCATTCTCATCCTCTAAAACAAAGAGCGCTACAGCAGTAAAAGGCTGGACGGGGGCGGGGTCAGGGGTCAAAGAGCACATGTTTCAGGAAAGAGTTGTCCCCTAATGTTTTGTAGGCTGGTTTTAACAGCCGGACTGAGCCAAGACAGCGTGACGACAGGCTTGTCTGTTAAAACAAACAATCCCCACTTCGTGTTTCACTGCGAGTTTGCTGTAAATCCTAAGAAAATAACAAAAAAGTCGCATTATAAAGCGCTTTCCTGCACTCGCAAGTCGCTTGGCTTGTGTAAAACCTGCAATCCTCGCTTCATGTGCTACGAAACATTTTCTAAAGAGAAAGCTGCAGCATCACGTCTCATTCGACAAAAAGGTCGATGTGTTAAAAATGTGCTTAGACTCAAGCGACGCATCAGGCCTAAAATCTCGCATCACAAAGTCCTGTTGCTACGTTAGAAATCTTTCACAAACTTCTGATAAGACACATCACGCAAAGCTCGACAATCAGCTTTGCAAATATTGCTATCAGTGCTTTAAGGGGTCATTTTATCCCGTCAGTCTGAACAGGAACACCTGAAGCAGCAATTACACATGGAGGTGGCGAGAACAAACAGGGAGTGATTCAACCGGAGCCGATAACTCAATGTCACGACACGAACCGCAGCAGAGTGGCTCTTACCAGACAGACGCAGGTGATGCAGGGGTTGTCGGTGATGTTGGGGATGTGGAGGACCTCTCCTTCATTCTCACAGCTGGCTTCGGTGCCTGTGGAGGACAGGAGGAAGGTTGACAGTGAAAAATGGGTCTCACCTGATGTACTCAATCGCCTGTCAGGACCAGATGATCCTGCTCAGGCTTGTGTTAAACACCCCCGTCTCAAGATCATGCAGTGCACAGCAGAGCAAAACATTTAATCTGGCTCGACATGCAAAAACTGAGGAACTATTAAATATTTCACATGAATTAAGGAGCATACACAAAGATGCAGCCTAAGCTTGCATTTCTGCCGTTTACGACACGAGTAAAGGTAGTCGGATTTGTCTGTCCAGGTAAAAGCAGCGACATTCGAACCAAAGTCTTAAAAACGTGAGTCAGTCGGTTTGTTACGAGTGCAAATGTAATCTGAACCAACGACAGGAAACGACCCCAAACACATGGGTTTATGGGCAGAAGGAGGCAGATGTCAACATCTCGGAGCCGACGGAGCTGCAGCAGAAAGAGAGACTGACGCTGGGATGTTTAGTCGTGAGTCAGGTTTGCTTTGCGATGTGTTGGGAGTTGAACCGGAGTCACCGCGGGTGAAGACGATTCCTCACCACTGACTGCTCTGTTTACTCTCCGTGGTTGCGTTGACTCAGTTTCTCCATCAGGATCATTTAAGGTTCATCATCTCCTAACCTTCATTCTGGTGAGAAGCCCGACACACCCCAAGATTTGACACTGATACTTGCAAACACGTGTGAATTTTAAATAACAAACTGAGAGCGTTTTCGAGCTGGTTGCTCTCCTGTCAGTACAGTGGGACCTCTGACTCTTGACCCCAGGACTGTTTGATTTATTGCAACTCTGATTATGTAGGAATTAACAATTGACCCTCAACTGCTTCCATGAACCAGAGCGATGTTCGTTGGACTGTACCAAGCGTCCTTTTGAGCATTTAAAGAGCTCAGAGGGCAGTTTTCTGTTTAAGTCTGTTTAAGAGGGCATGTGTTGTAGAGCACTAGAATGAACAGCAAGTTTATATCTGCACACACGTAAGATACTCTTGTTCATACTTTAGGCTATCTACTAGTAGTAGCCAAGCCCAGGATATTGGTTTATTGAGTTAAGTTACAAAAAAGCCCAGTTTACTGAGGAGTATTTCCCCACTCTGGTGCTATCACAGTTCAGGCTAATCTTCCTAGCAGCTCTTTATTGGTTCCTGACATAGCATTACATTTGCCAAACATCACTTAGGCCTTGTTCTCAAACCTTGTAGCATCAAACAGACACTTTAGCAGCCAAATGAGGTTAAAAGAAATATTTACCACGTATACAGCAGTTAATTAGGGATGCAAAACCTGCTTTACAAGTATTCTACTTCAGAATAATTCACCTGGAGACATGGATGTATTTTTTTTTCTAGCCAGGAGCATGCGAGGGAGGTTTGGGGGTCCTTTTCTATGAAACTGTGAGCATCGAGCACCTCACTTCCTGCATTCTAGTGAATCTGTGCCTTTTCTATGCACATGTTTGTATTGTTGTGACTGTGTGGTCTCTGCTTCTTGCATAAATGCATGTGTTCTAAATATCTAGGATGCATCTTACACATCATCTGTGACTGGAGACAATGTTTTACCCAAATCAAGGGGTTGCCTTTAGTTTAATTAGTTAGCTTGTTACAGGCGTCATTTCAGTGGGCAAAACTAATGATTACCAGCTAGAAGTGAGGAAGCAGCTTTTGCTTGCCTCTATCTGACTTCAAGGACCCATTGTTTCCAACATGACTCTAAACTTTAAATGTAAATCTGCCCCTGATATCCGTGTCAATTAAATATAGACCGAGCAGGAATGACAGGCTATAAAGGCGTAGCGGCGGTAACATCAGCTCGCGTCTGAAAGTCCTACTAGTTAAAGATCTTAACAAAGTGTATATCGGGCCCGTGATGGAGTAAACTTAGAAGCCACTCTACAACAATAGTTCCTTTAGAGCAGCGAGTGGTGCCGTCTGTTTTTGTCCCTCCGAGTTCAGCAGTAAACTCGCCTGTGGATTTGGGCAGAGCAGACAAACCCTGCCGACTCCACCACCACTGTAAAATTTACAACCTTCGAGTGTAATTAAACTGGCAGGGCTGTAAGTGTTGGGGGGGCGCGGGAGGGAAGGCGGTGGATGGGGTGGGGAGGTGAGGAGGGTGGGGGGCCCACGGTCTCCGAGGCCTCCTAGTCTGACAAAAAAAAAAAGAAAAAAGAAAAAAGCTCCCTCCTCTGTTTTTCAGCTGCTGTGTTTGTCTCATCTGTCAATGTGGAGATCATAACCACGGCCTGACGTATTTACATGCAAAACCTCTGCACTGAAGGAAATCAAATAATCTCAACCTGCAGCGAGCAAAAAGCGGCGACAAGGACAAAATAGGGGCAGATAAAATAATCGGACGAAGCTGTTCAGAGTCATTAAAAGCGCCGGAGCTCAAGGAGACTCATAACAGAGGTCACTCGCTCTGATCGCAAACGCTGATCTGGCTCTGACAGTCGCTTCTATTTTAGATCCAGTCCCACAAAGGCACCGTAATTCATTTAGATACGATCAATCTTTTGATTTAAACGACAGGAGAAGTCTCAGATTTGAGTCATAGTTGTCACATATTAACCTCTTCAGTCCCATACAAAAATAAAAATAAAAATTGCACACTTTTGTTGATCTACTCCATCTCCATATCTCTAATTTAAGCTCAAGTATGGATGGACTGCACCTTTTTCGGCTTCCAAGCATGCTTCATTTGTGTAAAATGCAGAAATAAAAACATTTTCTTACAGGCAGAAAAAAACAAAACACTTGAGTAAAACTGTACTAACACTTTACAGTAAAATTTGACTGATGCATTTCCTGGATATGGAGTTTATTTTCACTAATCTCACAAGTGTTGAAAGCTTGTTAGATGCCAGATGTCAGTTTGTAAAGCAAACTCTGCTCAAAGTGCAGCATTTCCCATTTTAAGGAAACTATGAAAACACATGAAAGTAAAGCACAAGTACCTCAGATTTGTTCTTATGTTCCATCACTAGGTCTCTGACTAAACTGGGATAATTTGAAATTTATAATCACACACATGTAGAATTTAGTTCAATTTCTTTTTTAAAAATCTGCCCCAGTCCCAGCAGAGAGAGGAGCAGGAGACGATGGGAATGACATGCAACAAGTGCGGCGAAGCTGAGTCAAACCGGCACTGATCAAACTCTGCAGATAGTCCTGAAGCCAGCAGGATGACCTCTGCGCCCGCTGCTCCACCTGCTGCACTGACACATTCAACAGTTCCACCATAAGACCTCAGATGGCTCAGGACGCTCAGGTCTGTGGTTCAGCAGACAATAGACAGATGATACAGTGCATATTTGGGATGCCAGGTGGAGGAATCTGATCTGCGGGGATCATAATGGTGCAGCCTCCTCAGCTGATACACTGAGGCTGCTGCTGCTGCTGCTGCTCTGAGCCTTTCCTGCACTGCTTCATGTCAAACAGGTACACATGTTTGACCACAGAGACCCATCTGGTACAGGTTTTTATCCCCCTCCCTCTCCATCTGATTCCCATCCATCCAGGAAAGGAGATAACAGCCAAGAGGGGGGAAACCTTTCAGATCAGAAATGGTTCTTATCAGGGCAAGAGCGGATGTGCATAAAGTCGTTTGTGGATTTTCTTGTCATGTGGATTTTAATGTTCAAAGCTGAACAGAAAGTGAAACGTCTGTCCTGAATCAGACCCTCTCTTTTTGTGAATGACTTTAACTACTTAAGTCAATGAAACAGAAACCAATTAAATAAGCGTAATCAAACGTATTCAAGTTAAAGCCCCGTCCTCTCAGTGCCAGGTCAGGTCAGTCTACTGAAGCCCGGTCCCTCACTCTACTGTCTACGCAGCGATAAGACGCACAGAGGCCGGACTGCTGCTGCTGGCCTGCGCGCAATAACGCATCCACCTTCCATTCACTTGTTTCTATTATTCTCATTCCTCAGCGGCGCTGCGGGGCAAACAAACGATATCCTATGATGCAATGTGGCTGTCAAAGTGGGAGCGAGCCGGGGAGAGAGAGCGCGCGTTCAGACCGAGACAGACAGACGGAGAGAGGCCGCTCAGGAGGGAGGACAGAGTAAAATGCTGTTAAATTAGAGCTGGTTAAGGAAAGTGATTTACTTTACAGCCTGCTTTTAACTGAAAAAGCGGGTTAATTATAAC
Source organism: Stegastes partitus (assembly GCF_000690725.1). NCBI lineage: Eukaryota > Metazoa > Chordata > Actinopteri > Pomacentridae > Stegastes > Stegastes partitus. The sequence continues at coordinate 120,686 of NW_007578623.1, forward strand.
CCAAAGTGACGCAAACAACAATTTGAGTAAAGATCACTTATAATTTTACGCAGACTTTTTCATCCTTAAAGATTCAGATCCTCGTGTAATTTCCTTAAGGTTGATATAAATTACTTTGATATTGACTCGTGTCATCTTGATATATGCCAGACTTTCTGCAAATAACAAGCTATGCTGCAAAGAACACGCGTGCCAAGTGTGGATTTTGGTGGATTTCTATCTCCACTGCCTTCAAGTAGTAGCAAGAGCGAACAATTCTCTGCAGGGTGGCACAGAGAGGATAACCAGGAGAATGTATATCATCATTTTGGATATTTTTTTTTTTACTATCTTAGAGACAGAAAGAAAAACATTAAAAAATTATTTCTGGTGATTGCAATTATAGGAGAGTTTTAGAAAACACACGAGCGCCTTTCTGAGAAATAAAAGCGCTTTTTCCACATACTGTTGATGTTTTTGCGTTTCTCGTGATCGTGCACCACACTGGAGGTTGTCGCCAATGGTTCGTAAAGCCTTCACTTCACCACCACATTACTGGTAATCAGAAGCTGAAGTCACTTTGGTTTTTGGTGCGCTCTTCCTGGCAGAGTAAAAACAGGCTGAAGGAGCGAGGAGACGCGGCAGCAGACTAAATAACCAGGGGTTTGGGTAGATTTTACGCACGGTGGGTGTTGTGATGTGTTATTATGAAACCATATGATCCCTTTAATCTTACCTGTAATTAGCGGAGAGGAAGACCGGGGCGTTTGGAGCAGCAACAAAAAACAGAAGAAAAACCTACAGGTGGACGACGAGGGAGGGTTCAAGCAGCGGAGCAACATCCTCGGGTTCGCTCCAGGAAAAAAAAAAAATCAAAGAGTTTAGTGAAAACAGAGGAATAAATAAATAAAAATCAATCCAAAGAGGCGAGTGAAGCAGGTCCACAATCAGCGATTATCTCGTAAACTTCACGTCTTTATGGCAGACGGGACAGAAAGCCTCCTCAGTTTGTCAGTTTGCGCTGAAACGCCAAAGCGACAATCAGCCAGACGCGCGGTGATTACGGCGACATTAAAATGACAAAGACGCGCCGGCAGGCAGGAGACAGCAGGGCTGCGTATGTCCTGCGCAGATAACAGGAGTCCGTGAAGGAATCATGAACATTTGTAAACGGAATCAGCCTCAAATCCTGCAGCAGATTTGGAAATCCTGAGAGGAGCAGTTTGGAGGTTTGAAAAAAAAAAGGATTTCACTCCAGTCCGGCTGTCAGAAGAGTCCAAACCAAAGTGCCCGAGGTGACTGGAGCAAAGATAAAGACGCACATGCAGTTTTAAAACAGCTGGAGTGTTTTAAAACTCAGACTCCCCCCGTCGATAAGTCAGCAAGTGGAGTTTTTTTTTTTTTTCCAGCGGTAGATTCGTCTCAATCTGGCGCACAGTCCCAAAGTCCGTTTGACACATGGATGCTCGCCGCCGACTGTCCCGGACGGAGGATTGGACTGCAGCCTCTCTCTCTCAGAGCAGTGTAAAAAAGTCGACCTGCTTCTCCTCCTCCTCCTTTGGTATTAAAGCGGACCTGTGGTGTCGGAGCGCACCACGGAGCCAGAAAGTCCTGCCTCCTCTGTGAAAGCCGGGACCTCCTCCTGCCTCCAGACCTCTCCAAAGCCTCCCCTGACCCTCTGAGGTCCTGTGATTCAAGGTCTCCTGCAGAAACCCCCCCGAACTTCATTTTGCAACTTGAAGTTTTTTTAATAATGGCAACATCTCAGCTTCTGTTTGCCTGCTGCTGAAGTTCTGTGTTCTATAAAACCCTACATTTCATCAGCAACAAGCCAGGGGAGCTTCAAGTTGGAAGTTCATGCATTTCTGAAAGGAGCTGAAGAGCAAAGAAGACGAAAAAAAAAAAGATGAAAGAAGAGAGAGAAGGAATAAAGTCAAGTGCAACATGTGTGTTTTGCAGAACACATCTGGAATACCCCACCTTTACACAAATCCATAAATCTTTTCTAGGTGAAACTCTTACTCTGGCAACGATTTTTTTAAATTTATCTTTATATATAATTTTAGATATAACCTCTATTTCTATTTCAGATTCTATTCTTTCTTTTATTTGCTACCTGGAAACAGTTTCATATTTTTATGACTTCTTTCTCATTGTGTTCAGCGTGCTGTATGTTGGCACATTAATTACACTGAAGGGAAGTCTTAATGTTCTTGCATGATATGAAGAACAATATGTTTGCTGTCGAACTTCACCGGGTTGGACGGAGCCCTGATCTCAACCCCATCCAAACCCATTTTAATAAACTGGAACACTGACCGCAAACTCGACTTTATCGCACAATAAATAACGCTCCTGTGACTGCGTGGCATCAAACCCCTGCAGCCAGGTGCCAACATCTGGTGGAAAGCCTGAAACCAGAAGAGCAGAGGCCTTTACAGTATGTGCACAATCATATGCCTGCGTATCGAAATAAGTTTGGCCTTTTAATACTTGTTCCGTTGTTAATGTGTTTGCGCCGGCAGCAGGTTTTAAATATCAAACTTCATCCCAGAGAATCTTTTGTTGGATTAAATATTCATGCCTTATCTTTAGTCAGTTGATTCCGAGACGAGTTTAGTTCATTTCCAAATCAAGAAATCATTGATGAAGAGTGCTGCCATTTAGGCCTTTAAAAGGGTCAAACATAAAAAGTTAAATCACCAACCAGAAACAAAAAAAACTCTTCTATCTGATTATATGAGTCTGTCTTCCTATAAACAACCCCATAGATTTCTTGTGACAGCAGCTTATTACAGCCTAGGATTATGTTTTATTGTTAGGCCGCCACTGGCAGTCGTCTGGGACACAATCGGCCTTTTTCGCAAATGACATAACAGTCAAGCAACATCGTCGCCCTCTATTGGCTGTAGAAAGAAGGAAGCAGTCAGGTGATGTGGGCATAGAGTTGCATAATATGAGAGGAGGTTGGGGTGGATGGATGGGTCGATGGGAGATTGATGTTTCATTTTAAACCGAGGGTCAAGATTTCTTTAAACCGTGAACAATCTGTAACAAAACAACTGCTGTTTTAGTATTTTTTTAGCCAGTTCTGTAATCGTAATAAACATTTAAACCCAACAGAAGTTCTTTAGTTATAGCTTATCAAGATGTTTTGCTGATTTGCCTAATCCAAGAGCTGGATTTAACTGGTCATATCTGGTGCAATCAGAAGGTAGGAACAAGTCACCTGTATAGTCATTTAGTTATGAATGTAACAAGCATATATATATAAATATATGTATATTTGCAGCTTTGTTCAACTTCCCTTTCCTGTCAGACTCAACAAGCTTCTTCACTCTGTAAACTCTTCTACGTTCTAGCATTACGTCCACATAAATCTGCAGTCTGGAGTCAACATTAAAGTCTTATGTGACAGATGAGGCGGGTTGCATGACAGCATCTGTGTGTGTGTGTGTGTGTGTGTGTGTGTGTGTGTGTGTCTGGCCTCTTTAAAGTGAAGCTCGTCAGAAGCTCAGACAGGGAGGAAAAGCGAGTCTTCAAAGAAATAATTAGGACCCACCCAGCAGCTTTTAACTGAGCGTCAGCCACCGCTCGATCTGTGCCGCTGCACGCTGGAAACACACAGCAGCACAGGCATGGACGAGGTGTGTGTGTGTGTGTGTGTGTCAACAAAAACAGCGACGACGAGACGAGAGTCAAAAGAGAAACGTGTGAGTGTGAGCTGCAGAGAGGAGAAGAAGCCGAGAGAGTGTTTTTGAAGAGGGAGCTTGGCAAAAAGAGAAAAGTATTTCCTAAAGAGATGAAGAGCATCAAAGAGGGACGGTTTGCGTCATAAAAGAGCGATTAAAGCCGAAAAAGAGGCGTGTTGAAATGACACCATTAATTAGAAAATAGAGTGTCTCTGTTAGAGGTGAAAAGTGCCTCAGAGTGAGTGTGTGTGAGGCTGAATTGGAGTAATATTAACCACTAGATGGCAACAGAGAGAAGACGGGGGGTTGACCTGATCTGACCACAGACCTGCAACACACACTCTCCAGCGCTGACACACACACACACACACACACGTCTGAGGAGGTGACAGGCGGGACATCATGGAGGATTCTGGAGCTGCTGAGACACTTACTGACATGAACGTATTAATAAAAATAAATAAGACGTTTTCTGCAGAATAAAACCAGCTGCTGCCTCCAGGAGTCAGAAAAAAAGCTCTGTTTGAAAATATTCCCAAATCATTTGCAGATAAAATACAAATTAAGCAAAGATGCTAATGTCAGTTGCACATTTGCATGAACTTTAACCACAACAATCAGCATCAAAAGGGCGATCTTGAGAAAATCAGAACAAGTGAGAAAGTCAGTTTTCAAAAGTAAGCTGAGGAGGGGAATTAGATTATTATAAATACAGGCTCTATTTTCTCAGAGAGCTAAAAATAAGGGAGACACCAGTTTGTAAGAAGTGAAGGGAGAAGATAGGACTTTGTCTCATTGTGGTGGCCGGTCTTGCTGATGCAGGAATGACCCGCAGTTAGTGCGAGGATCCTGCTGCCCTCAGACTGGCTGCAGACGGGCGCTGGGGCCCCGGCAGCCCCGAGGTTAAAGCCCCCTGCAGCCGCCAGGTCTGGCTCTGAGAGGCTGAGCAGGGGGGGAGACGAAGAGGGGGGAGGAGAGGTTAGACCCAGCTGTCTGAGTCGGGTCACACCAACACTAACAGCCTGCTGCCACTGCGAGAACCTTTCCAGGAACCCTACGGAGCGGCAGTTCCAACGGAGGAAGCCGCGTTTAAATTTAGTTTATAGATACAGGCCCCAAAGAAAATCTATATTCTGGAGATTTCCCAGAAATGCTTGGAGTAAAAGTTTGCAGAGCTGACCGGTCGGACGCTGGTGTGGCTGCTGCAACTTGTTGACAGCTTCATGTGGACACACGGTGAGCAGACAGTCGTGTCGTTTATCATTTTATGTGCTTATCACTCGGCCGAATTCGAGGACAGTAAACAAGACAAATGCATACGTTGCTGAGTTGGAGACTGGAGGTGTGAATCAGACAGAGCGAGCAGCACAGAGGGTGGAGCCACATAATAAAAGCCCAAATTGTCCCGTAACCGTTTGCATTTTACATCCTCGTAAGCACATAAACTGCAGATATTAGGATGTTTATGGAGCTTTTTAGCAACTATCTTCTGTGTTTCTTCGCAGCAGACAAACAACACCCTGGAAACCGAGCGTAAAGTGCGAACGATTAAAGCTGAGGGTTTGATGCGGTCCATATTTCAGGACGTTAAGACTGTTTTCCACGTATCTGTCGGAGGGCAGGGAGGTATGTTTTTGGAGAGCTCCTGAATTAGTGTGGGAGCTCTGGGATCTATCACGCTGCATACTCTCCTGGTTTTTACAAGCTTCTTACAGGGAATTCGGGCTACGAGTTAATCTCTTGGCATGTATCACCGCTGTCGGACAGAAGCCACATATCTGCAGAGAGGACATTTTGCAGGAAGGAAGCATGGAATGCTTTTCTTACAGGTTTCAAGGGCCCAGAGGTAATGAAACTCACTCAGCACATAATTGACTTTGTAAAATTTCAGCTCGAGTAAGAAAAAGAAAAACAGTCAAATTGCAGCGGCGAGGAGGGGTTTTCCCTCCGTGATTGCGGCACAGTTTAGTTTTCACCTCCTTACCTGCCGCCCGGGATCAGGACACGAACGCACGAAAGACACACCAGAGATCCTGTTCTTCACATGTTGAGAGCAAGACCTCGGAACTGCCCTGGGCTGTGATGTGATGTTAGCATAGCGGCAAAAGGATTACTACGACTTTGGCACATATCACGTGACGCTGGCCCAAAAAAATACATCTTTCCCTTCACGTAATCATTGGAAAAAAACGATGAAGAAACCCTTTTTTAACATTAGAAACTCTGCAAAATGACTCTTTTTATAATCAGATTTTGGTCCATTTGGTAAAATAGCATCTGGAAAATCGAGAACTGTATTTGATTAAACCCCATTCATGTGCGCAAGGAGCCAATAGGAAGTCTGTTGGCTTGGCTGGCGGGAAGCTCGGTTGCAAGAACCCGTCTGAGAAAGATGCTCATGTGAATGCTTTACGGGCCCAAAACAGCAGAAGCATGTGGAAGATCTGGGTGCATCTCAGAGGAAGCTTGGAAAACGTTTTTGGGGTATGTGAACAAGGTAAATTCCACACCGTGTAATTTCTCTGGAGAGCTGGGCACAGCGACCACTCAGCCTTGGTGCTAATTGCTAACAGTCCTTGACACAGGTGGTGATGAAGCTCGGTGATCTGGTGGCGACTCACACAGCTGCTTGGTGAGCGAATGTAGCGACACAGCAGCTCTCTGAGTTTCTTTCTGTTGTCAGTTCATTACAAACACATATTGGTACCGGCAACTCCTGTCTCCTGACTGCCTCTGAACCACAGGATACACGATTACTTTCAATTCTACAATTTCATTTAGCAGACGCTTTTATCCAAAGCAACGTACGTCTGAGAGCAGATACAACACAAGCAAGGATCTAGTCAGGAGAAAACAATCTAGATAAGTCCATAGAACTAATTCAAGTATGATAGGTTGATGCCAATAGCAGGCTGTGTGGGAGGTGGTAGGATGTTTTTTGTTTGTTTTTTCCAGTCTGTCAAGTGCAAAGGTGTTCAGTGAAGACCTGGTCTTTAGTCTCTTCTTAAAGACTGAGAGGGAGTCAGCAGATTGAACAGAGTTTAGTAACTCGTTCCACCACCGCGGAACCACAGAGGAGACGAGTCTAGCTATCCACCTCGGGCCTTTTCGTTGGTTTGTTGGTTCATACTAGCAGTAGCACATTTAAGCCTCGATTATACTGTTTTGCAGATGCCCACAGGGACAGTTGCGTACATCGCGGATGCAGAGTTTTTGTTATTACGCTACTTTTCTAGTTGGCTGGACTCCGCTAGGATGACTGCGTGATGATATTTGTGCTGCAGTTTGCATCTACAGGTTCCACACACCTCCACTGCTGCTCTTTCAGTGTAATCGCCACACGAACGCAAATTCTGGGCTGCATGAGGATGCGTGAGAAGGATTCTGTACGGACTCACAGATATGTGAAGCACAACACTGGCCTTTCTCTGAGGGCACCAGTCTGTCAAGATGAATTTGGCTGAAGCTCACCAAAGTTGAACTCTTAACAGGGAAAAAAAAACTTGGGAGTTACCCCACACCACCACTGCCACCGACAACCTCCTGCATGTTGCTGTGCCACAGTCCTCTAGGTAGTCAGATAAAATACATTTGGAAGGAAAGATTTCAATATTTGGACCCAGCCGTGGGGTTTTGTGTGCCCCTCTAAAGGTCAGTGGTTTTGCCTTGCTCTTACCAGCTGTGCTGCCTTGTGTTTCCTCTTTTAGGTTTGCTGTCTGTGCATCTTATATTTATATGTACATTTTTCTGTCTCGTATGTGTGTATCTCTGTGTTTAATGCTGCTAACAACAATGTGAATTTCTCCACTGTGAGATAAATAAAGGCTGATCTTATCTTATCTTTAGGGGTTTGTTAGCCGCTGAGATTCATGAACAGAAAATTAAAATATGATCGAGATGTGTAGTGAACATTGTGGCATTTTAAATAGCAAATGTATCAAATATATTAGTCAATTAACTCTATTTATGATAAGTTTTTATGCCAGCTATTTCAAGATCCAAATTACAAACCAGGTCTCAGAATTTTGTCAGACAAAAAAAAAGATCTAAAATGCTATTTTCTGCGTCTTTCCACATAAAAGAGAGAAAATGTCGCAACATCACTTAAGGGAAATAAAACCATGATATAGAAGCCATACCGAGGAAGCTAAGTATAATTTCAGGTAATTTTCCCCTGGAATCAAAACATAGGATCAGTGTTGTTCACACAAAAAAGAAATCCGAGCCACTTAAGTTCCCCGTGGCGGAGGTGAAGCGCTGCTGACGCTTCAAATCTGCAGCGAGAGTAAAATGATGCGGCAATTATCTAATCCTGTTTGTTTACGCCTAAAACCCAGAGAGACAGAAATAAGCTCAGAAATAAAAGCCAGAGAGAGACGTCTGCTCCTCGGTGTCTAAATCCAAACCCCGGCTTTTATGATATTCAGTCCAAACTGCCGCTGCAGCCTCAGTTACGGTTTGATTGTTTGAGTTTTGTTGTTTGATGTCTTTAACAGTTGGGTGTGTGCAGCCATGTTCGTGGTTCCTCACATCAGAGCCGGTTTACTGGACACACGTGAAAGAGGGAAGAAGTCACTGATGAGGAAAAAATTAAATCTGGGAAAGTGTTTAAAAGACATAAATACAAAGCAGACAATAAAGGAGAACAGCAGTAAAAAGAAACGAGAGAGGTAAGTGAGGAAAACAAGAAGAAAAAGAGACGACAACCAGCGATAAATAATGTGTTTTAGAAGAGAAGAAAACACAAATACTGGTAGAGAAATGATCCTGGACGTCTGCTGGATGTGACTGTTTAGCAGCAGAGCATCTTTGTCATTTTCTGTGCTGTTTTGAATTTGATTTTTTTGTGTCTTTTCTAAGCATATTGTAAAATCTGACTTTTAAAAACATAAAGTACAGCAGGAGAAATGAGAACAGAGAGACACACAGACGTAAACACACATAAACAGCCCCAGAAACAATACAGACGTCCAAAAAAAACGTCTCAAATTAACACTTTAAATTCAGCCTATGTGTGTTATCTAATACACGTGATTGATGATAATTCTATGATTAACGTGGCAACATTAATGGCTGTATTTCCCTAGTTTTCATGACTGTATGCAGCTCCTGTCACATCTACTGTGAAGCTGTATCTCTTGAACATATTAACCTTGACAGACACTGTATGAATGAAGCCATGCAAATTGATTCTGACTGTTTGGAATAACTTTCTGCTGGATTGTTTGTCGTTTGACACGCAGTTTGTGGTCTGATGAATCACCTGAATTATCAACAATCTGGCGGTCAGTCAGGTGGACGTATAAGCAGGCTGGACTGGTGGTGAGCTTGTTTTAATATGACGAGAGAAGTATTTTACATTTTGTGCAGTCTCAGCTGTCAACTGAACATCGCTCCTGAGCAGACAGATGTGACTGTCCACATCTTCTACACATCTAAAGCTCCATACTTACATTCTGCTCACGGTAGAATTGAACAAGGCAACACTGATTTTTTTCTCTGGTTGTCCCCACTGTTAAGGATGCTGCCATCTTATCTGAATAAACTGTTTTGAAACTGACGAGGACTCAATTAAAACACAAGGCATCGATCAAAGCCCTAAAAACTCATCACTATACGTCCAAGCTACATGTTCAAAAGTTTTTCTTTCCAAGAAAATCATCCCTCTGCTTTTAACATGACTGACATGTAACTCTACACTGTTGTTTCTTTTAAACTGTAAAGATCTATAGAGTCTTTTTCCAGCCGCTTGCTGCAGGTCGAGCACACCAGCTCACCTACGACTCTGCTCCAGCAAAGTAAAGCAACTGTA
>NW_007578623.1:130479-168619 GCF_000690725.1 Stegastes partitus
CAAAAAAAATATTTTTGAGGTTAATTGGTGATTCTAAATTGTCCGTAGGTGTGAATGTGAGTGTGCTTGGTTGTCTGTCTCTAAGTGTAGCCCTGTGATAGACTGGTTACCTGTCCAGATGTCCCCCGCCTTCACCCTGAGTCAGCTGGGATAGACTCCAGCCCCCCATGACCCTAGTGAGGATGAAGCGGTGTATAGATGATGGATGGATGATTTTGCAGGCTGAGCAGAACCATCCATAACTACTGATTATTTTCCGTGAGTACGATTCTGCTTAAAACACGGAAATCTTTTGTGACATGTTATTTCTACTTATTCAGTTAAACCTATTACATTTCTTAAGACAATTTTCCTTTGTCGTGACCCTAAAACGGTATTTATGTCACACACTAAGGGCATATTCATTCATTCATTCATTCATTCATTCATTCATTCATTTATTAGAGATGTTTATTATTCCAAACCTATATCAAAAACAAATTCCAAACCGTTTGTGGCCCTTTCAGGGTTGGAAATATGGTCAAAGATCTAAAGTTGGAACCTCTTGTGGACAAAGGGGGTAAAGTTCCCGAGTTTTTGAAGAAAAAAAAAAAGTTCCAGACTTCCAGGAAAAGTTCCTGTGGGTGGAGAAGGGGCTAAAAGAGCGCTGAAAGAGGAAAGAAAATAACAAAGAGAGGCTGGTAATTTTGTGAGGGTTGATAGATGGAGGGATGGAGGGGTGGGAAAGAGGATAAAATAGCGAGAGAGAGAGAGGAAGCAAAGGGTGAAAGTTAAAAGAGACGATGAAAGAAGATAATAGACACCATAAGAAAGAGATTGAGAAAGAGTTAGTGAAAGAGGAAATGGAAATCCAAACTGAACAAAGAAGAAATCGGTACGGGGTGAGAGACGGACAGAGAGCGCGAGAGAGGTAAAAGACGGCGAAGGAGAGAAAAGCCATATTGAGAGAGAGAAAGGAGGGATGTGAACATTTTGAAGGTGACAGAGAGGGAAAAAATAGAACTGAAGAAAAACACAAAGACAGTTTTTTTGAAAGGAGAGATGTAAGAGCAGATATGAGCGGAGAGAGCGAAAAGAAAATATTTGACTAAATGAAAAAGAGAAACAAAAATTGAGAGCGAGTTTTTGCGGCGGGGTAACTCTATCTGCGGGGCTCCTGCATGTACACACACCGAGAGCGGCTGCCAAATTAAACAGCGGCAGTCCTGCTATAGCGCCGTTACCCAATCTGTCGCCCATCTCGCCTGCAGAGGCCCAGAAAGAAAGGGAAAGAAAAAACAAAACAAAACAAAAAAGCAATCGCTTCAAAAGGCGTCAGACCGAAGCCTGTTCATCAACTTGACAAGTGTTAGGTTGGTTTTTACTCTTTGTCCGCAACTCTCTGGGGAAACGCAGAAATTCAAGAATCGCGCCGCGTTGGGGAGATGATGGAGAGTCGGAAATTCAAACGTTTGAGGAAGTGAAAGGGTCTTTTATGTCAGAATTCCAAGAAGGAACCTTAGAAGAGATGTTGCAGCTTTTTGTGTGTGTAAATGTCGTAGTGCGTTAAACACGGCATGCTGCTCGATGCATGAATGTACCTCAGCTAAAGGTGCAGTTTATGACTGCGAGTGATGCAACGGAGGAATGGTTGTTCTGCATTTTGTGTCATGTTCACACATTCAGACATGTAAAAACGCAACAGTGTAAATTAAGGGGATTATGCATTACTACTGACTGTGACGTCTCGGATTGGTTTGATTATGACAGTTGAGTTTATTGAACTGTGATCTCTGTTCATGACTCAGCCTCCACTTTGCATGACTTCTCATCAGGGCTGGGCCACATCATACTGTGCACGCTAATACCGGTGTGATGTTAGGGGATGATGTGAAACTGAAAAAGGGGGATAAAATTTGAGTGAAACATGCAGTGCTGTTGTTTTCATCCGGTCTAACGCACATGGAGCGAGAAGCGTGGTGGCGACCGAGTAGGAGGACGAATGACCGACACACGCTGGAGCCGAATATCAGAACATTCGGTTGTTGTGTCCGGATAGTAATTTTGAGATCCGAATATTCGCCCGCCACTCGCCGCCGCCACCCGATGACGGAAACAGAACTGTGACTGCTATCTTAAACTGGCATTAGCAGCCATTGCGTCCCGCCCACTTCCACCCCGTCAGTCTGAATATTCACCTGCGTATTATTTGCACCAAAGTTGTGCAGTTTTGAAGTAATTTGTCTAGCGTCAATTATATCATAAGTTATATTGTTATAGCAAATTTTCTAATTTATATTGTGACAAATATTTTTGCCCTAATTCCCACCCGTTATCTGCTGGACAGACCTCACCCTCTCAGACTACATAAATAAGTTGAAAACAATGATAAACTGTCAGACACAGAGGAAACTAACTATAAACTAACTATTGTCTGATCTGTCAGATATTCAGAATGTCAGGGTTTCGCATCTTTTCTGTACGTGTCAGATGATATTTTAAGAATCTTCACATCTCACTCAGAAGTTTTGGCGTTGCTAAAAACACCAAGAATTAAATCAGTCAAAGTTAATGTACGACAGGCTACAGCGGTGATATGTTGTAAACAGCTGGCCTGTAATCTGATTGTATTCAGCTTCCCACAGTCGATCGCAGCTTTACTCAAAATGAACCGTCAAAATCAGACAAACTCTAAATCTCCACAATTCAAATAAAATGAAATGTTTCGATCAAATGTCACACTGCTAAATCAACATCTAAACCGATCAGCTGTTGGATCGGGTGAGAACCAGGCGTCTCCCATCAGGCCCTGAGGCCAAGCAGTCCCTGGAGGGCACCCGGCTCCGAGGACTGCAGTCGTTTTGGTCTCGTGATGTTATCGCTGCCAACGTCGTAACGGCAGAACAAGTCGGGATCAAGTCGGACAGAAATGTAACCAACATACAATAATCGCTGGTAATCAATTTTATGCAGGTCTGGCTCATATCAAATGATTATCAGTTAACTGGTCCTGAAATCACCCATGAGTTCAGCTTGAGTGGGTTTGTTCAGTCATATGTCAAAAAACGTACCGATGCAGAAGGAGAAGGGAGCTGCAGGAGCTCTCCAACACAGATGTAGACAGCGCTGTTTTTTAAAACTATTGAACAAATATAAATACAGTCGTGACTCGATAATCTGACCCTTAACAATCCAAAACCTTGCTATCCGACAGGTTTTTAGGAAAAACAAACAGAACCCATTAAAAATAGACTGACTCCAACATGACATTTAATGTCACCAATCAGGATGACGGCGTATTATCTGACTGAACAATCCCACAGATTGGCTACGTTCACACTGCAGGACTTAATGCTACATTCAGATTTTTTTGTGAAATCAGAGTTTTTTGTGAGTTCCTTCACATTTCCAGTTAAATGCGACTTGTATGTGATCTGCTGTGTGAACTTCATACGACCCAAAAGTGTCCCGCATGCGCAGAAGAGGACACGACGATGTCACACGCAACGAGCGTGCTCAGTGTTTACGGAAGTAAACACGGATGGTGGCCAGACCAGAAAGTGCTATTGGGACCAGCCCTACTAGTTATTATAACAACTATGAACAATCATTAACAACAAATGAGCCTTCAAGCATCAAGCCCTCCTTGGATCTCGACCTCCGTCTTGACAATCCGACAGCCTTGCTATCCGACATAAAAGAAGGTTTTACATTGAGTGTCGGATTATCGAATCACGACTGTACATTTATCAGGTGGACACAAACCAGTTTGGAATGACTCATACTGTTTTATCAGCTGCTGGATACCTCAATAGAAAGCTGTTTGCTGACATGTTCCATCACTCTCATACTGATGTTTGTCAGATGCATCACTACAGCTTGACCCAGCAGCCAATACTTTAATGTTGTAATTAATACATTCGTTGTTTTCAGATTTGCTGTGTTTCATACCAAAAGCTAAGAAAACATGTGTGAGAACACTTACATGAGATTCCTCAGAATTCTGACTTACTTACATTTTCAGCTTCAGTGCAGCAGGAAGACGATGCGGTGCAGAACCCTGAGGAAAAAATGATCAGAGTTCATCTGACGTCTTCTGGTGAACGTCGGCAGGATTCTTGTCTTGTCGCTGTTAAAATAAAACAATAATACACACAAACAGAACACAGACATGCAAGGAACAAACTTTTTCTTTTCTTTTTTTTTTAACAAATACCTTTGAGAATTAAACAAATAACGATACAGCACTAACAGACAGGTTTGATTACTTACAGTAATGACTTTTATTACTAAATATTTCATAAATAAGGTTTATTTCATTCTCCTCTACCGACTGCACACTAGCGTATTCTGAAGTGCAGAAACTCTCCTGTATGGAATGAACAGTGGCTACAAAAGCAGACTCAGAACAAGGAGTCCGGTGACTCTGAACCACTAATACAACAGTTACAAAACCTACTCTACCTTACAAACATTCAAGGTATTCTGAAACAGTACCACATAGTACCTTATGTCCAATGGGAACCTCTGTAACCTCTTTCTAACTGTCCCTCTTGGCAAGGATGAGCTGATGCTGGTTCAAGTTTCTCCGTTTTCATCTCTGCTCCAAATATTTACATAAAAAAAAAAAAGAAAGAAAGAACAGAAATACAGCTAAACTAGATCAGGTTTTTGATCAAATCAGGCATGAAAAGCCAGGACCAGAACTGCACACAGGCATCTGTTTCACAATACGAGCTAAAAATAAGTTTCCCAGTGGACAGAAGGGCTGAAGATGGACGTACGGACGAGATGCTCGAGGTGGACTCGTAGTGTAGCGCGGAGCAGCTGGGATTGTCGGTTAAGCTGGCACAGCATCTATGGCTGAAGTCTGTGAACTTCAATTCTGGCAGAAATACAGCTCAAAGCTATTAAACGTATCGTGTGTGTGTGTGTGTGTGTGTGTGTGTGTGTGTGTGTGTGTCCAAAGCCTGTCACATATCATCCATCCATCCATTTTCTATACACCGCTTAATCCTCATTAGGGTTGTGGGGGGCTGGAGTCTATCCCAGCCGACTTAGGGCGAAGGCGGGGGACACCTGGACAGGTAACCAGTCTATCACAGGGCTACACTTAGAGACAGACAACCAAGCACACTCACATTCACACCTACGGACAATTTAGAATCACCAATTAACCTCAACATGTTTTTGGACTGTGTGGGAGGAAGCTGGAGAACCCAGAGAGAACCCACGCTGCACGGGGAGAGCATGCAAACTCCACGCAGAAAGATTCCGGTGCCCCCACCGGGACGCGAACCGGCAACCTTCTTGCTAACCAACTGCGCCACCTTCTCTCCAGGTTCTCCGGCTTCCTCCCACACAGTCCAAAAACATGTTGAGGTTAATTGGTGATTCTAAATTGTCCGTAGGTGTGAATGTGAGTGTGCTTGGTTGTCTGTCTCTAGGTGTGGCCCTGCGATAGACTGGTGACCTGTCCAGGGTGTCCCCTGCCTTCGCCCTGAGTCAGCTGGGACAGACTCCAGCCCCCCCGCGACCCTAGTGAGGATTAAGTGGTGTATAGATAATGGATGGATGGACGGATGTGTTTCTGACTGGAATTGGCCTTTAAAGTTATTAAGTTTTACCAAACGCGACTTATTTCATCTCCAAACTGACTTTCTGTGTATTCTGAGTTCATTAAATGGTCACATTTCCTTCCCGATGCTTCATAAAGCCTGATGAAGCAGATACAGCAGGCTGATCATTACAACCAGCCACTACACACGTCCACATTTTTAACTGAACAGTAACTTCTGTAAATCTAAATCTGTAAAGTTATAAACTCTATAAAGATCCTCTGAAGTTTTTATGACAGAAGTGGTTTGACTCACGTATAATATGTATATTTTTTTTCTTCCTATCTCTGCATCTAAACATGCAGGCAATTTTGGTTTAAAAGCCCAGGTTTTGAGATATCTGTCTCCACCTTCCAGGAGAACAACAAAATTGCATCTGAAACACTCAGCAGCAACTTGTCTTTCTATAAACTTTTAAACCACAGAACCCGCACGAGCTGCTGTCATGAGTTTACACTGGAACTTCTTCCATCGTTTCTGGAAAGACGCGACGCTGTTAAAATTGTGAAGTAAACTCGGCCAGAAGTGCTTGTCGGAATAAAACCCCATCTCCATGCAACTTTTCCAGTGTTCCCTGCACATTAACATCTCTGTAGCTTTCTGAAACCAGTAATCCAACATTCACATCCACTTTACAGACGCTACAGACGCCAGCAAAAGCAAGAAAATATGTTTCATCGCTCCAATTGGGGTAAACTGATCTTTTAACATTCTTTAGTACAGTGTGCAGCTTGTTGTAAACCCTCCATCGGCATTTGTTTTACTGCTGAGAGATCCCGTTTTTCCTCTGGCAGGGCTAATGCTCGTCTTGTGATAAAACCAGCCTCCGCTTTATGATAGTTCGTGAAGATGAGCAGAGGAGTCTCGGGTGTAAAGCTGGCCCCGCAGACTCCTGATTGCCACCCTGCTTTTTCCAGAAACACCCTGTCGGTTTCCATCGTACCACAGTCTCAGGTTGGACCCCGCAGCGGCAACTATCAGCCGCCGCATGTCCTTGAGTGTCCCAGATTTATTCCTTTCTGGAGGAGGTCAGAGGGGGTGGTGGTGGTGGCGGCGGCGGTGACGGCGGTGGCTGTAGGATGTGGCCTTGAGTTACCCGGAAGCAGCGGGGTGGCTGGACGCGCCGGGCAATTTTATTCTTAGCGGACAGGCGGGGGAGGCTCCGGCGAGGCCTGGTGCCACGCGAGGGGGCGAGAGGGCGTGTCTGACGTCACATCCACAAGTGGACGTGGGCGGGGGGGTGGTTTGAGGCCTGACCGGGGATTCAGGGAGGTGCAGGGCTGTGGGTTCGACTGCTGCTGAGGCAAGACGAAGAAGAAGACAAGGAGGAGGAAGGAGAGAGTCAGCGAAACGGCTGAGGAGGAGGAGGAGGCGGAGGAGGAGATCGCCTTCATCCTCACTCTCCACGGGCTCAGAGCTCACCACAGTCGCTCAGCGCACACCAACGCTGCTGGATGTGGTGTGGTTCAGCAGAGGCAGTGTGTGTGTGTGTGTGTGTGTGTGAGGATCTGCTATTACTAGGCGATGTAAATATGCGTCTGGGAGGAAATTGCTTTGCTACTGAGATTATGTGACCCTGACTGAGTGTATTTACATATAAATACATATTTAGACTGCATATGTGAATGTCTTTCTGTGTGGTGTCGAGTTACGTAGCCTTGTATGTGTTTACACTGCATATAAATATACAAATATTTATATGTGTGAGCCCTGGATGTGCATATGTATGTGATGTTTGGACATGTATCTTGTTTTGTTTATCTACGTGTCTGAATGCATATCCCGTATTACGCTGACCCTATTAGCCCTCCGCCGCCTCCGGCTCCTTCTTCTTCTCTTTCACTTTTACAGACGACTTCCTCGACACTTTCTTGTCCCCTGACTCCTTGCCGGCCTCCTTCTCTTTGTCCTTCTCCTTTTTCTCCTTCTTCTCCTTGGAGGAAGAGGATTCCTTCTTGGACTCCTTCTTTGCCTCCTCCTTGGGCTCTTTGCTCGAGTCCTTCTTCGACTCCTTCTTCTCTTTGGACGACTCCTTCTTCTCCCTTTTCACCTCCTTGACGGGCTCATCGCCGCCTCCTGCTTCTTCTTTCACAGTCGCCGCTGAAGGCTCCCTGGACAGCTCCGTCTTCTCTTTTTCTGAATGAGGAAAAAGAAATGAAAAGGACTTTATTTACATTTCTTTACATGTGACAAAATCTTTCGATATAATAATAATAATAATATTGCATTAAGTAATTTTATTTGTCCGGGTTTTTCAGTTTTATCCACGATGAAAAACTTCCTTTTTGAATGTGAAAAATTCAAGTTGGGTGCACAAGAAAACAACGCAACTGAATACAACTGGGTAATGGTACAGAACAGAAACTAAACATAAGACTGAAATAGTAGCAATTGAACTATTTTTGTATAATTAGGAGTCAGAATACAGTACATCTACTTTAAACAGGCTAAATAAATACATAAAAAACAAAAACGCATCTGTAGTTTTATGCTTTCTGGCCACAAAAGTTAAGTGGATAAATCTGAAAATGCCAGTTTGGTGTTTCAGTGTGCATGAGGAACACCAGGCTTTTAAAAAACGATGACGTAAGCCCGCGCAGGCACAGTTGGAAGCTGTGCCAGTAAAGTTATGAAGAAAGTCAAGAATACATTTATGTTGTTTCCAATTTTCCCTGTGATCTCGCATTTTGAATAGGCGCGTAGCCGAACACACAGAGTAGCCATTGTGTTTAGCCCCGGATTGATGTTGATTTTGTCAGATGACGTCGTGGCTGTAAAATAAAGATTTCTGACCGCAGCGGCAGCCTCAGAGTTAGCGCTGGCTATTTACAAGCTGCTATTAGATTGCTGTTCTGCTGTCTGACAACAAAAAAATATATATGTAAATGAGGGGAACTACATTTTAAACCACTGCAGAAGTGATCACGGAGAGCAGGAGAGGACTGAGTGGAGGTTTAAGATGCTGACAGACAGAGTAAATGGCTTTAAGTCCCACTCTTAAGCAGATCTGATGCACAGTTTTGTAGTTTGCCAGCTGGAAAGAGAATAAAGAAGAATTGATTCAAACTTCTCCTGACGTTTAAGGTATTTTAGCGTTAAGGGTTTTTGGCAGGCTGAGTCACGCTCTGGCAAAGAACAGCCAGGTAGGGTTCAAAATGATAACGAGCCACAGGTTGTCTGAGAGTACGACTCGGGGATGGGTCGTCATGTTGTGAGCCCGCCGGAGTCTAAATGAGGATTAACTGACGTTCGCACAATCAGCTGTGTTCTTTAACAGACTGATGCAAACACACCGCCATTCTCAGGGGTCTTTAATATGAAGACAAATTGAGCGACAACAGCACCTGTTGCATGACAAAGGACCCCCACTTAACTAAAGTTACCCTCCACCCCTTCCAAACACACACACACACACACACATACATACACATACACACTCTGCAACCCCGCCTCCTGCAGATTGGATTGGCTCTCTGATAAGATGATAACAGGACTGTTGTCTGCCAACAATGAGATGCACTTCTTATCTCCATGAGAACGGAGAGGGTTTAGAGACTGGAGACTACGGCCTGGTATGTGTGTGTGTGTGTGTGTGTGTGTGTGTGTGTGTGTGGAGGCTGCAATACAAAGAACCGCCTCTGAGAGTATCTGCATGTGTCTGCGTGTGTGGATGTATCTGTCTTCGCATGTACGTGGTGGAGACTGCAGGCTGCTCCCTAAACGTGTCTGCGTGTTCACCGACTCCAGAGAGGAGCTCTAATCAGGGCAGCTCATCGTCTAGGGCTTAAGAGCCTCGGGTGGAGTGTGTGTGGCAGACGGGTGCCATAAACGGTCTTTTAGCATGTAAAAGGCAGACTGTATAGGGTTTATAATAAAGTTTCTGAAAGACTCATAGGTGGGGATCATGGTGCTTCAATACATTGCTCATAGTGAGGCATGTGGAAAACAATTGTGTTTTAAAGAAAATTCAGAAAGGATGAATGATTGAATTTGGCTACATAAATTACAGAAATCTGTATTTTTATAGTCTTCATACCTCAAGCATGTAGTTTTCAAGTGCTCCAACCTTTAATTTCCTTTTCTTTTTTTTTTTAGCTAGACCTGTTCACATGGAATGCAACGTGAAAGCAAAAAAAACCTGGATGATTAGAAATCCTCAGTCTGCAGTTACAGTAGTTTATGCTTCCCAGTTTAATATGTGCTAACTGAGAAGCTTCATTAAGCAACTTGTGCTTTTCCGCATGCAACCACTCGTCTCCCCACCCAACCAGGGCCAAATCGACTCCAAATAACCGCACCACCACAAAACTGTAACCATAAACACAGGCAGAAGTTAACATACATGCACATGTGTACGAAAACACAAACACGCTCTGTCGGTGCGACACAAGGGTGTCACACACAAACACGCACTAAATCGATCTGCACTTAAAGACAAGTGAGTGAGAACAAATAATTTGGGAGCACGAACACAGAAATAACCGACCGCAAGTTGTTTGTGCAAATTTACACTTTTGACATGCAAATTGTCCCCCTCCCTCCCTCTCTCTCTCTCTCCTCAGAACTTTTACAGTCTGACATGAAAGAAAAGTCGGGTGAGGGTGTGTCCGTATCTAAGCAGCGAGCTATAAAGAAACAAACGCCAGAAAAGAAAGTGTTTGTCTGCGACTATAACTGCATCCGTGCAACATGTCTGCGTCTTGGAGAGTGCGGCGAAGAAACCACAACAATATGTGTGAATCGGAGTTTTTATGTCGTGTCTTAGTGACCGCGTCATTAGTGTGTGTGTGTGTGTGTGTGAGTGGGTTAATCCCGTAGCGACAGTCTAATCCGCGCTGGATGCTAACTGTCTGGTTACCACTACACACACACACACACACAATCCCCCAGTCGGCACATCAGTCCATGGCAGCTGAGCCAACAGACACCAGGAGTATGTGTGTGTCTGTATCTGTGTGCGACAGACTTTACGGTTGCAAACAAACTTTGCAGCATCAGCTCACATATTCTAAGAACAGCGAACTTACACACACCCCGGAAACATTTTCATACTTTCTTGGACTCATTTTAGCTTCACAAGAATCATCAGCGCACATACATGTTAAATGTAGACTGATTTCTGTGGACTGATTGTGGCCCTTTATTGGTTTGTAGATGTCAGACTGGCCATGAGGTTCTCCTCTAATCTAATGGATGCGATGACTGAATGCATTATGTATTGTTTACTGGATACACTCTGCAAAGGTCATGTATGCAAAACTGATTTAATAAAACTGTTTTCAAGATCTGAGGTTAAAAGTTCATCACCGTGTTACACATCGTGTAAAAAGCAGTCGATGAAGCTATTTCACACACAAAAAGTAGGGGAGGAAAAAAAAATCAATATTAGCTTTTCAAAAATCAATAGCAGAGGACTGGTTGTACGAGTGCAGACACGCATCATTGTGAAAAATAAAGGGCTGAAAAAAAAAGGAGGAAAAAATCAGCACAAGCGGTTTGACCATCAGTGTGAACCTGAGTTGAACCTGAAACTGATCCTGGTAGCGGTCAGGTTTGACACCTCGGTCAAACTGCTCTGTTTGGTGTCAGAGTTCAGAACTTAACCCAGTACTGTCCGTTCAGATTAGCGCTGACGGCAAATCTATGACTGTGGCTGCCGACATACTCTGCTCCGATGGCAGGTAAACAATCAGCATTTCGGGCACGGGTCAAACCCTGATCTGCCGGGTGTCAAAGGTCAACGGTCCTCACCTCTTTGGCTTGTTTTTACAACATAAATGTGAACTACAACAACGTGGGCCTCCCTCGACTTTAGGGGTTTTCTGTGATACAACAATAAAACAAACTTCGCTCAACCTTAGCCTGAAATCTGAAGTGTTACATCGTCTACTGTGTTTACTGAAGATTCCTAAATGGTCAGTATCTGGTTGTACAGATGGTTTTAGTTTTGTTTGTCAAGGTTCTGAGATGTCTGTCATTTTTTGGTGACACAATCACCACAAATTAAATTCCAAAATCCGATTGACGTCAGTCCGTTTGGGTGGAGGCAGAAATCTCGGATTCCTCATTTAGGAGAATCAACCATGGGAACTATGTGCAAGGCAGGAGACAAGTGAGAAAATATTTCTTTTGTAAGCCAATTCATTAAGCTCTCTGCATTTAAAGACGCTGCAAAGCAGAAATCCAGTGGAGCTTTCTTTAGGATTAGACTACTTCAGTCCAGGACATCATTTCTACAGATTTATTTTACCATCCATCCATTATCTATACACCGCTAAATCCTCACTAGGGTCATGGGGGGCTGGAGTCTATCCCAGCTGACTCAGGGTGAAGGCAGGTTCACCTGGACAGGTCACCAGTCTATCACAGGGCTACACTTAGAGACAGACAACCAAGCACACTCACATTCACACCTATGGACAATTTAGAATCACCAATTAACCTCAACATGTTTTTGGACCTTGTGGGAGGAAGCTGGAGAACCCGGAGAGAACCCACGCTGCACGGGGAGAACATGGAGACTTCACGCATAAAGATCCTGGTGTCCTCACTGGGACGTGAACCGGCGACCTTCTTGCTTCTTCTTGCTGCGAGGCAACAGTGCTAACCACTGATCTACCTTGCAGCCCTCAGATTTATTTTCTCAAACATAAAATAAAAGTAAAAGAACAGTTTCTCCTGCAGTTGTTTGTTCTAAACAGCAAGACTCTAATGTTCGTTTAACAAATGACAAGCTGATTCTGACATATTAAAAAAACAAAAAAAAACAAACTCGCAACACAGATGCAGTGTGTATTATGTAGGAAATTTTACAGTTAGAAGATAACCTTCATGTGCTGCGGTTGACAATGTAATAACTGCACTGTTTCCACTTGACCTCAAACATCTTTCGCATTTCTGTGTCACTCTTTGTTCCTGCTTATCAGTCATGATACGTGTCAATACTAATGTATCTGCTCTAAGCCAGGAATAGCCAACATATCGCAGCTGTTATTTTTTGTGTGGTAGTTTAGTGGTGCTGAATGGACAGCTCCCACAAAGATGACTTTACATGTATCTTCCAATTTGCTGCACTATTGTTTGCTATTGTTATTGCAGTACTTGTCATTGCCGTGTTGCTTTATTCACCAAATGATGATTGTAGAAGTTTTAGCGTTCCTCTTTTGGACCGTCTCTGTAACTGTGTGTGTGTTGGTTGAATGACCTTCTCTATTACTTTGATTTCACTGATGTCAGAGGTTTCGTAGTGAAAAGTTGAGTTTCTCGACTGTTTTTACATTCACAAAGAAGCAGCTCTTACTAAAATGTTGATGCAAAGGAAGTCAGAATGAATATGAGGTCTGACGGGAATGACAGAGGATCCTCTCATGCAGGAACTTGAATCTGTGCAGCACAAGAATGATCTGATGTGTGAAAAATGTCCATGTACTTGTACGTCAAGACATTTTCCATTCTCCCTGGGAAACCATCGTCCCCTCCTAGGTTTTCATTTTTCCTCTCCAAGCAGGAAAAGTGTGTGAGAGCCGTGTCCTCCAGGGAGCGGTAGCAAGGAGTCGATAAACATTGACGTTGTAAGACAAGATGGCAGCTTCCCTCCTGTATGGAAATCTAAAGGGGTCAGGTCACATCTTGTCAGTCTGCTACTTCAACAAACTAACAAAGTGGAAGTCTGTAGACTAAACAGAGCGGAGGCCGGTGCTCGGCTTCGCTCTGTGCCGCCGGGATCGAAGTGACGTTAAGCCCTTTTCACATGGGACGGGAGCTACCTGGAAACAACTTTCGCCAGGATTACAGCAGCCGTTTTCATCCCGTGTGAATCTGCGAGAGACGTGTGTGTGTGTGTGCGGATGGGGTCTGTTTGACAGGAAACCGTAGGTACTGTAGTTCCTTACGCTGCACATCATTGGTTACAGTGAATTATCCTTGAGGGAATAAATCTATTATAATATTGTTCTCCCAAATTACTGAGGAGGTGTTTCATTTTAAGGAACATGCTTCTCAGCAAGAAAAAAAAATTGGGAAATCACCCCACTCATGCAGAGGCTGGCTTCCCTAATGACATGATTGCCGTTGTGTGGTTTGTTAGAAGGTCCTATGTAGCCGAGGTATTTGGCTGTGCGTCTCTCCTCCAACCTTAGTTTGGGTTTCCATGTTTCCATATTCATTTTAGAATGTTTTAATTTGAACAAAGATGGTTTATTAGTCCATTGTGGTAACTTCACCTCAGCTGTGTGATTATTTTCTGTCACGGAATCAGCTTTTTGTGTATATGTATTACTCAGATTTGGGTTTGTGGTTGCCAGTTCAAATCCCATGGTGAACTGCGGATGGGAAAAGTGAATGAGTAAGGCTCAGTGAACACCCAGCTGCTGCAGGGAAGCAGCTTGGTGGTACTGGGCACCTCTCAGCGTGCCTGCGAGGCCGGAAAAAGAGCAGGAATGAACTTTCGGGAAATAGGAAGGCCGATTTTCTGAAAATTCTTGTGCTGCTTTGATCTTGGCCATTTTCCCCCTTGAAAAACAACTCAGATTTCAAAAGAACTTCAGTGTATTTATCAAAGTCAGACAAAACATGTGTATCTCACAAATTATTCATATCCAGTTGTGTTTTTTCCCCTGTCAAACACCAAACACACAACGAATAAGCTAAGATTGCCTCACGGGGAGAATATTTCAGGGTTTGAATACCACTTCTCTGCACAGCTGGAGAATAGGCGGTGTTTTGATGCATATTTTATGCTGCTTATGTTTATTGCCTTTTATTAAAAACTGTAGCTCCAACAGAAGGGTCATCGCTGCAGGTATTTTGGTTGTGAATGACCAGCAGACTTTCAGCGGAGTAGGTTTTAGTGTACGTACAGATTTTTGAGGCTCTTTTTTTTCATTTGGGAATAGTTTGTGCACTTCTCACTTGATTAAGACATGATTTCCTTTGCAAAATTATCTTAAAACCAGTGCACCCTGCCTCCGAAAAACAGCGTATTAAAGCTCTTCATCTTCCACAACAGTTTAGTGGGCAATCCTTGTTTGTTCCTTGTGGAGCAAAAACAAAAACCACAGCAACAAAAGTCAGTGTATCGATAAGATAAGGAGAGCGACGCTATCTGCGCTGCGTTCAAAGCCCACATGTTCTGCCTGGGTTGACGTGTTAGCGGCGGATCACGGCGCTGCATTCATCTGCAGGCAGCCGTAGTCAAAATAGAGGAGGCCGCACAGATCGCCCGCATCTCGACCCCGTCAGCATGTAGGACGCTGCAGCTGAAACCTGCTGATTTACAGAATCCACTCTGCTCAGCGTGTGCGTGAAACAGAAGGAGAATCTGCCAAGGACCGACCGATTGGATCTCTGGTGTAGTGTGCGTCGAAGAGTGTGCACTTTTGAGTGTGTACGCCTCCTGAGATCGTATGTGCCTTTGTGTGTGTGTGTGCGTTTGTGCGGTCCAGACGAGGCAGTTGGACAGGACACAACACTATTATGTTAAGTCTAAAAACAAAGCTTTGTGGTCGACAGCGTGGGAAATGACTGAGTGTGTGATGGAGAAAGGAACGCACACACACACACAACACACACGAGACAGAAAAAGACTAAAAAGTAGATTTTTTGTTTTAAAAAAAACAAAAGAAAGAAAGAACAGATCAAAACATTGCCGCTACTCACTAAATGAACTGGCCAGCAGGTTGATTTATAGGGTCACTTCCCATACTAAGTGCTAAACTGTATTATGTAGTGCCCCTGTATGTATCTGTACTCATTTACAAATGATCTGCATTTGCTGTCAGATCCCGAGGACACATTTTCTGCTGGCTTGATTTGCTAATTTCAACATCTTACACTTTTTTTTCCCAACTGGAGAGCTCACTTTGACGGCTGCTAGGTGGTATTTTGGAAAAGGTATTAAACAATAAACCGAAGAAAGCGCAGAGGATACAGGAAAACATGGGTTACACAAAATAAATCACAAAAACATTTTATTTAAAAAACCCCAAAAAACAATGCTAAATGATGCAAAAGAATAAGGAGAACGTGCGTAAGAGAAAAAGAGCCTGAGAAAGAGCTTGACAGTGGCTGGACAGCCAGTATTTAATACTATTCTTGGTGTGGAATGTGCTGTTGAAGCACAACAGGCCTGTCCATTGCTGGGTGTATGTGTGTGTTTGCAGACCACTGACAGCTCAGCTAAGATTGAGCCCTGCGCTACACCTCCCATGGAGTACTACATATACACAAACTGCCCAGATATTTATGTGCAAATGGGCACCCAGGCACGTACACACACTCACTCACTCACACACACACATACACTGGTTATTATTGCAGCCTGCGTCTCACGGTGATGATGTGGAATATCTTTGCCAGCACTGAAAATGTTTCTCATACGGAAAAAAAAGTGGAAACGAGAAGAGTTTGGAGAGCATTTTACTCGATTTGAATCCAGTACTGAACCTGCTTATAAAATCTGAATCTCTCTGAACCATCACTGAATAAGAACAACTACATTTAACAGTTTAAATTAGATATTTTAGTTCTGAGAAGCAGAATAGTTGGTGTTTGACATGAAAGAATAATTACAATTCACTTGACTGAATGCAATTCTTGAAGACTTCTCTTCGTTTTCTTCACACACACTGGTTGTTATTGCAGCCTCCGTCTCACGGTGATGATGTGGAATATCTTTGCCAGCACTGAAAATGTTTCTCATATGAAAAAAAAATGGAAAAAAGAAGGGTTTGGAGAGCATTTTACTCGATTTGAATCCAGTACTGAACCTGCTTATAACATCTGAATCACTTTGAATCATCACTGAATAAAAACAACTGAATTTAACAGTTTAAATAAGATTTTTGTTTGCAGTAAAAATACAGTTCTGAGAAGCAGAATGATTGGTGTTTTAATTTACGGCTATGAACTGTAAATACAAATAGTGGCACAGATAAGACATTCTAAAGAATGCATATATTACGTGGTCATTAAGTATATGAAGAGTTCATTTGCAAAAACAGATAACTCCATTTTTGTAGATTTTAAGAAAACGCATTTGTTTTGTTGTTTGCTTGAGATAACATCAATCAAACTGAAGTTGAGTGGATTTGACTCAGTAGAAATGACACGACAAACATAATGATAACTTAAGTTTGATTGATATTGTCTCAGGTAGACAAAGGAAAAGTGGGTTTTCTGATGGTTTGTGAAGATGGAGTTATCTGTTTTTGCAAATGAACTCTTCATATATCTTACACATTGAACGAATAGGTGTAGCTCCTTTACTTTAGCGCACATTACTTTTTTTTACTTGCTCCAAACACTGGACACTCTGTTTCAGCAAGAGAAGACTCATTACTTTGTTGGACAGTAAAGGTACTGAAGACAGCCAGTTGTGAAGCTTTTGTCTTTCGGTCTTTGCTTGAGTACCGACTCAGCCCCGCACTGAGATCATTAACAAGACAACAGGCAATTACGAGTTTAGTGCTTCAGTGAGTTATTGCATCAGTATGCCAGTGAGCCAACCGAAGTGCCGGTTAGATGACCTTACAGAGCCTGAAACCCCCATTCACCCGCAACTTTCCAACGTCAAAAGTAGGGCAAATATTTATTTTCCAATAATGACATTTCGAGAAGTACCCAGCGGGGTGTGAAGGTGTGTCAAGCAGGCAAAGTTGAAACTTCAGGAGAGAGGGAGAGGTGGAAGTGGAAAAAAGGTGACGGAGACGGAAAACCCACAGAGGTGCATGCAGAAAGTGTGTAAATTAAGGAAGAGAGACAGACAAGAGAGGAAGATGGTAATTCGTGTTCTTAAATGAGACAACAAAAGAGAGAAAAGAAACGAGAGACAAAGATCCAAAGAGCGAGAGAGGCTGACGGAGACCACTGCTCGCTCTCTCTCTCTCTCTCTGGGTGTGGTATTGTGGGTGGGTTCATTCCCGTGGTTGGCCAAGATATTTTCTCTCTGCTCAGCTACGCCCTGCTACTAACCAGTACACACACACACACACACACACACACACACACACACACACACACACACACACACATAATGTACAGAAAAATATACAGTGGCCAGTCCGAAGAACCAACATTTTGGCCTGATACAAAAGGACATGAAGTTTTCCAGGTCTGGTGGTGACATAAAATCTCTCCCTCGCTGTCTCTCGCAAACACACACCGACACACACCAACGTACACAAATACACACATGCACGCCTCCGTCAACTTCCTTGGCACTCTGTGCACTCTGCCTAAATACAGTCGCCCACATCAGAGAGGACATTTACAACGCTGGGCGAGCTACACACACACACACACACACACACACACACACACACGAATGCACATGTAAATTCAATTTTACTTCGGTATACACAAAGCTTATATGAAAATATGTGACATCCGATGCAACATACATGTGAATACACACACATACACTGAGCCTACAGGATGCTAAATCTACTGTGTGTGTCTGTGTGTTTAGTCGGCTCCTGTGTTGTGGTCTGCCCGTTGTTCTGCTCTGAGATACAACAGTGAGTCCCAGAGAGTGTTTTAACACTCCTCTGCCATGGCAACACACACACACACACATATGTGCACACACATATAGACACACAGGACGAAGGTTTAGCCACTAAAAATAACTTGATTTCAAAACTACTGCCACAAATAGTTCTTATTTATCAATTAACATCACATAAAGTGCAATAGACTGAAAAAAAATAAATAAATAAAATGAATATTTGCAGTTTTTGGTGTTAATAACAAGACAGTCACTGTTCTAGACTTGCACATAGATTTTCAGGGAGGTCGGCTGCTCCGAGCGTCTTTAAATACATGCCCCAGATCTCTGAATTTAGGTTGTCTCGGTGTCTAAAGGAAGATGCTGAAATCTGGTTTCTGTGGAGGCCATACCATCTGCTGCAGGACTACTTGTTCTCAGACATGACGGTTTTGCATATAGATAAAAATGGAACAAGTGAAGCGCTTAAAACTCCTGCAAAGTCCTCCACATATACTGACAGAGCAGCCTGGCAAGCATGG
The DNA here is from genome assembly GCF_000690725.1 of Stegastes partitus. Lineage (NCBI taxonomy): Eukaryota > Metazoa > Chordata > Actinopteri > Pomacentridae > Stegastes > Stegastes partitus. The sequence continues at coordinate 149,103 of NW_007578623.1, forward strand.
CTGGTTTTACAGAAACCCCTCTGCACCACACACCCATCAAATATGCCCACCATGCTTTTGTTAAAAATATAACCAGTGTGTGTGTTTGAATACGGCTTGATTTTCATTCTGGTTGAGCCTCTCTCTCACACACACACTGGGAACGCAGTGGGAGGATGAAACGTGAGCTCTCTCGCTGGCCGTTGAACCCAGTAATATAGAAATAATATGTTGCGGTCAGAAATTTTCAATTATGTAACCAGAATCTTGCAGGTTTTAGTTTTTAAATAGCTAATGTGTCTGTTAGTGTTTCTCTTAAAGGACCCTCGAGTGAGATGGTATACAGTGAAACAAGCTGCTGCTCAGCTGTCTTACTGAATGAATGGTTTATACATTTACCACAGAGGAGCACTGTTCCCCCTCACACTATTGTCTATTGTCACATTTAACCACTGTACTCCTTATATCAAGTTAAACATAAAACTGGTGCATAATGGAACATTTTAAACATAATTATATGATCATTAAATCCACTTCAGGCTTTCCTTCAACCATTCGCCGTCACCCGAATGTCTAAAAGCTTTGGTTTCAATCGGTCTGAAACAACAGGACTGTCTCCCTGTGTTTTGGTGTTAAAGAATCTATTAGTTTTCCAACAGGTTTGTCCCTGAAAGTGATTAATGTCACTCCTACTAAAATGAACATGAGCTTAAAAAACCCTCTCCTGTTGTTGATTTAACCTATAAAATCTAATTTCTACAAATCAAAGTTGCTCATTTAGACGTTTGTACATGAAAATAATCAGCTCCTCCATTTAAAACAGTTCAGATACGACTCCTCTCTAGAATGTGCAGACCTATGAACTCCCCACTCAAAGCAGCTCCGGCTCACCAGCTACACTACGACTCAGTTCAGACAGTGTTTAACTACTCTACATTACACAAAGGCAAGTTGAAACGCTGGAGTAATATATGTTGGATATGGACATCGATCCTTAAGAAGATTAATGACACTGAAAGTCCAACTGTGGGAGTTGACAGAATTGGTCCCTTCGGTTTGCTATGTATGAAAGTCCAAAATTATACATCTGTGTTGTTGAAACTGTCATTGGTTCACTACAGTTCAAAGGTGAAAATGGTAAGCAATGGCATGGTCTGCTTATTTCGCTCATCATTTGTCTTTTAGCATAAAGATTTTCACTACAGGGTTGTCTTGTATAGTCCAATGGGACAACGTCGAACATTGAACTATAGATTATTTGAAGGAAAAACGTACACATTCTTTTCATGTTAGCAGATTTGGCTTCATAAAACCTGTTTCTGAAATTAGAGACGGAGGTTTCATCAAAATATTGCAGATTTATATCATCTGACTTTACACACCAAACGGCCGAAACCTATAGCGGCCGCTGGTGTCTTATATCTTGCGTCTAAGGAGGCGCTGTTAATTTTAATATCTCAGTCAATTGATTTGTTGGTCTATACTGTAGCCATGAATCCATTAAGATCCCTTGTATTTGTTAATTTAACTTCACAGATGTTGAATTTACAGCCTATCCTGCCGATGCCCTCACTGTAACTCTCTCCTGGATGACAGCATCGGCGAAACTCCCAACGCGTGTGCATTATAAATGGAAAGAGCAGAACAAGCACGGCTGTGACCTTGGCTGTCCCTGCAGCCAAATTATAAAAATATTAGCAGATATTTTCAGACCTTTTCATATTTCAGGGCGCTGGGTGTTTTCCTTGCCGCTCATGCAGAGCGGAGGGAGGAAGGGGCAACACCCTGGTTGGCTAGCCACAGACGGAGCACCCCGCTGGGGGAAACCGTGCACACAGACACCCCCTTTCCCAACCTTCAAACCAGGCTGAAGGATCCCTGAGGATCTGAGGGACACCACAGTGTGTATACAGGTAGACTTTACAACATGTACACAAAACCACTTAAGTGGCTACAAATTAAACCCTACAAAGAGTCTCTCTCACACACATGTGCACACAATAAAATGCAGTTCCTGGAAAGCATTGCACACACCACAAATGCGAATAAAGCAGGTAAATTCGGAGACTGCTGTGATCAAATATCCTGCCATAAAATGCATTTTCAACATCAGAAGTTTATTCTTGACCTGGGAAACAAAAGCAGATGCAACAGTCCCAACAGTAGATGTTCTGGTGCTTTCAGTCCTGTCTCATAATCCCCCATCAGTACAAGGAAATGTGCTAGTAGTGGTGATTTAACTTAACCCTGTGGCTACACTGATAGCGCATGTGGGCTGCTCAGAGTGATTCCTGCAACACTAGACTTCCATTATAATGAATGAAAGTGGCTAAATCCAGTATGTGAGCAGTGCCTTAGTCGTGTACAGGCACCAGGAAGGTCTGCACTGCAAACCTGAAAAAATAGGACATAAAGTGTCTACAGTCGTGACTCGATAATCCGACCCTTAACAATCTGAAAACCTTGCTATCCGAACCCATGAAAAACAACCTTAACATACCAACAGCCTTGGATCCCAACTCAGACATGACATTTTATGTCACAAAAAAGGATAACGGCGTATTATCTGACTGAACAATCCCACAGATTGGCTACGTTCACACTGCAGGACTTAATGCTCAATTCAGATTTTTTTGTGAAATCCAATTTTTTGCGAGTTTCTTCACATTTCCAATTAAATGCGACTTGTATGTGATCTGCTGTGTGAACTTCATACGACCCAAAGATGTCCTGCATGCGCAGAAGAGGACACGACGACGTCACATGCAGCGAGTGAGTGTTTGCAGAAGTACACGGATGGTAATGGTGGAGCGTATCTGCCACTCCTCCAGCGATGGTGAAAACAGAACTGTGACCGCTAACTAAACTGGCATCAGCAGCCAAGTACTGCCTGTGCGTTCTGGACACTTCCCCCGACCGCGCCGAATATTCGGATATTCATCATAAATTGGACCTGAATATCCAGAGACCAGAAAGTGTTATTGGGACCAGCCCTACTTGTTATTATAACAACTATGAACATTAATTAACAACTAATGAGCCTTCCAGCATCAAGCCCTCCTTGTATCTCGACCTCTGTCTTGACAATCCGACAGCCTTGCTATCCGACATAAAAGAAGGTTTTACATTTAGTGTCGGATTATCAAGTCACGACTGTATTTTTTATTTGTGTTTTTTGAAATTAAACCATTACTATAGAGGGATTTGTATCAAGCAGGGCTTTCAGTTCGGAGTCTTGATCACATTTGATCTGCATTTATTTGCAGTAGCAGCTGCTTAGTAACGTTGCCCCTTTAAGACTCCACTATTGACTGTAGACGTCAACTTACTCAGTGAATAACTTCATTTGACAGTGCTTTGCAGGATCCAGAACTGAGGACACAATAACCTCAGAAAGGAAGCATTTTGTTCATCCATTTAGCGCAGCCCCAGTGCAATGTCCTGCTAATTAGCTTCAGGTAGACGACGTACGTGAATCTGTTGTACATATAACAATATCTGGCTGTATTGCTCCTGCCTCGATCAAACAAGTAAAAGTTTCAGACCGACAGACGATAAATCTAACCAGATATTTAATGCCAGTCCCTCCCTTCCTTCCAAGCACCTCCTGACCTTACCTCACCTTTCCTCCTTCTCCCCTCATCTTGCCCATCAGTGTCTCCCCTCTGCCTTTCCTTTCGTTTCTCCCTGTTTTCTCGTCTTATCAGTCCATTGTTTCTCCCCTTTCTTCCTCCCCTTTCATCCTCCATCCAACTTTCTCCCTTTTCCTCCATGGCTACTCCCTTTTCTCTCTCCTTTTCTATTTCCTTCTACATCACCCGCCTCCTCGTCCGCCTCTCTTTCCATTCCTCCTACCTCCTTGTTTGCCTTCTACACGGACACCTGTTCGACGGTCCTATTAGGCACCGTAGTAGTTCTGGCTCGGTCAGGGTGTGTTTGTTAACTGCCCTGCGGTAAGCCACCAGTCCTCCTCCTCCTCACCACCTCTGCCAAAGATACACTTCACCTTGCCACATGTCCGACGGGAAAGAAAAAGAGCGAAGGAAGGGAGGAAACCAGGCAGTATTTCTGACCCCCGTCGGGTAAAAACAAAAGACACCTTATACTTGGAAAGAGGAGTCAATACATTCTCCTGCATCATCTATTGCACAAAAATAAAAATCAAGAATAAAACCTAACCTCTGTTTTTGATTTCCTGTCTTATACACACACTATAGCATCACAGACTTTTTAGCAAACCTCGATGATTTTTGAAAATAATACAATAACAGGGAAAAAGCAATCTGATTACTTTTCAATTATTCATTTCTGAACCAATCAATTGCCAATTTCGGCTTATAAAATGTAAGATTTGTTGTTAATCTCTGTTTTATGTCATTTTAAATTAAACATAGTTAATAACAAAACAACAAGCAAGTTAAAATCATGACCTAAGAATTCATTCTGTCATATATTTATCACAGTTTGACCAAATAATTAACTGATTTACTGTCACGATGAATAATTATAATAACTACAAACACAATATGAATTTCCTTTAAAAAAAGAAAACATTGTAGAATCGGATGTCTGGGCGTCTGCAGACACATTTCACAGCACGGTACACTGAGCTGACCTGCTGTTAAAAACAGATTAATACCATAAAAATGCGGTTCTTCCCGGGAAATGTCACATGACACATCCTATAAAAATCTGTTTTCATTCTGCTGCATATTAATTGAACGTTTTTCCACAGTTTTCATTTCTGAATCGCTCAATAAAACATCACAAACAACACGGCAACAGCGTAACGGACATAACGTGAGCGTCCAGTCATCCTCCACACTGTGCGTTTGTGCGCACTGGTGTGTGGCATCAACGCTGCCAGATTTATGTCCGAAAGATTTGCCCATCATTAGCAAAACCACACAACACACAAACACACCAAATTCAACTGCAAACACACTTTATTCCACTGAATTAACCGGTGGAAAAGTTGTGACGAGAAACACATGGAGCCCTTTCACAAACACGCCGAAACTAATTCCACAAACATCCTTCGAGTGATGCTTAATATAATTTCAGAATTACTCAGTTATTTTAATGACATTTTAGCCCACACACACACACACACACACACACGCACACACACACACCAAAAGGAAAAAGCTCTCTCACATTAATCTGTGGTCGAGCAGCACTAACACAACAAAGCTTGCGTACGACAATCTGACTGGCATTTTCTTTCTTCCTTTAACAGCAAAATAACCCAAATGTCACACTAATAGGACATGGAAGCGTTCAACAAGTCCTGGTGCCAGTACTTCCAGCACCGTGATGGCGTTCTCATCACCATGGAGGCGGTGTGTGTGTGTGTGTGTGTGTGTGGGGGGGGGCACATGCACACACACACAAACACACACTCAAACACAGGTAGTAAACATCCTCCACTGTGTAATCACACAGTAACTTTACTCCCTCTTTACTTTCACGCTTCATTTTCAGTTGCCTCCTCCGTCTCCCCTCTCTCCTCCCCTCCTCGCTCTCTCTCTCTCTCTCTCTCCTGCTATCTTGCCCTCTCGCCCACACCAGTAAACTCGCAGTTGTATGTAAATTGTTGCTGCAGTCCTGTAATCACAGCTCCTGACAGCCGACAACATGGCCACCGCTGGAAGCCGGAGCCAGACTCTAAACACGAGCAGGGACATTACAGGGACCTCACTAAAATACTGATCCTAATAAACTGGTTTAAAGTCGTTATTCCTAATTAATTATCACACAGTTTCAGTTAACTTCAGGCAGAGAGACAGAAGAGCTGCAGCCTGTTTGAAGCTGCATCTCTCAGGTTTCTCTCTGACAACTGGATTTTATGGGGGAAAAAAAACAAAACTCTTTTTAATTTCATTTAATTTTTAAATGCTCAAGTTGTAAAGATGTAAAAACTGACATTTGCAGTGTCTGCTTCTTTCTTACATGCATAATAATGAATATAATAAGAATATAATAAATTTTATTTGTATAGCACTTTTTAAGAACAGAATTTGCAAAGTGCTTTTACATAATAAAGAAAAAATAACACTCAAAATATAAAAATACACACAATAAAAATGGAAAACAACACACTGGGTCACTATTGAAAGGTGTACGAGTAAAACTGATTAAAAAGACGACATCACAGAGGGGAATGAAGATAAAAGCTGAAGATAAAAGTAGATTAAGAAAGACAAAAGCAGGCAGTACCAATATAAAAAGGGAAAAGAAACGGGCGAAAACCTAAAAGAGAAAAAAAAAAAAAAACCAGTCTATAAAAGTGGGTTTTAAGAAGTGATTTAAAAGAAGATACTGAGTCTGTGAGCCTTATTTCCTCAGGCAGGTCGTTCCAAAGCCGAGGGGCCCTCACAGAAAAGGCCCGGTCGCCTTTGGAACGATGAGGAGGGACCCACCTGAGGATCTAAGGCTGCATGTGGGGATATACGGGGTTAACATATCTAAAATATAGCTTTAAAAGTGATCAGTAAAATCTTAAAATCACTTCTAAAACGGACAGGGAGCCAGTGGAGAGAAGCCAGTAAAGGGGAGAAGTGATGTCGCCTCTTAAAACCAGTAAGAAACCGAGCTGCTGCATCCTGAACAAGTTAGAGGTGACAAGGTACAACACAATATATGCTACCAGTTCAAACAGTTGCTCTATAGCTATTAATCGTAATAATATCAGAATCATACAGTCATCATGTTACAACTTCACTAAACACTCTTATTTAATTTTTTCATTTTTGAGTCACAAGAAATTTTAACTGTGTGCAATATCTAAACCACAGTGTTGACATTTTTGATTAAATGTACTGTAACTGTGGTGTTACATAGATGTCCCAGCCTATTAATCACATTAAGAATCATGTTTGTTTGGTACAGGCCTCGGAAACAATCAGATCATCATTTTAAAAAACATTTCAGTGGAACAGAACGGTCCATTTCCACAAAAATCCTTCCTCATATTGAAATCATGTCGTCAATGTAATTGCAATATGATGTTTTTTGCATATCGTTCAACCCTAATACAACCATCTACATCTCATTTTGCTCAAACTTCAGTAAAGTTGCACAGCACGTTAAAGAAACAACATTGTCGGACACGAGGACCTGTTGTTTTATAATGAAAGACTGACAGCCGCTAACATTTGAGATTTTGACAGCGTTTTGCATCGAACACCATTCTTTGCATAAAGAGCAGCTAAACGCAGAAAAACCAGGAGAAAAAGAGAAAAATACGTCAGGCGAAAAGACCGAGATGAAAAATACTGGGAATAAGAGCAAGAGAGGGAGTGAGAGAACGAGAAAAGGTCAAACTGAAAGTTTACAATCTCCACATCTTTGGCAAATTCATCAAATTTCCTGTTACCACAGGTGTGACTGTGGGTGGAATCAGAGTGTGTGTTTAAGTGATCCAGCAAAATATACTGCTCATCAGCACACACACACACACACACACACACATACACGCACACGCACACGCACGCACGCACACAGGATCGTGGTGGATGGATAACTACAGCATGTGCTCACTTTTGGTTTAGATACACATTCAAAGCAAGTCAACCACACCCACATACCACACACACACACACACACACACACACACACACACACGCTTCGACTTTTATACTGCCTGAGTTTGGAGCTCATGCCTCATGTTGCCTTCATTTACAAGAAGAAGCATCTGTAGAAACAGCCCTATAGAGACGAAACTACTTTAATTTTCATGAGGTAGTTTCACACCGTACGTCAGTTTCAGTTCCTTTGGTTGTGCAGACTCGGCCTTCTAACTAAAAACTGTACATTTACAAAGCTACCTTCCATACTCATTAAAATACAGCAGTGTGAATAGCTTTCAGACACTAAAAGTAGAGGATGTTTTTTAGTGAATGCAACACTAAGTTTGGGGTCATTGCTGACATTTGTTTTCCTGCAGAATAACTTTGGGAGCCATCAGATGTCTGCCTGATGATCACCGAATTTTTGCATTGTGACCAAATCACATATGAATTCAAACCAGTCTATTCTATTGCAAAAACATATATATATTATAAAGCACTATATATTACATGTGAAGACCAATTACACACAGATGCTGAAACATCTGCATGCAGCAAAGTGACAAAACAATCAATTACAATCCATATGCTGTCATAAAATTAATTCCAAGCTGTCATTGCTGTAATACACAATTTTGGTTTGACTGAAGAATATTTCTGAAAGACGCCTTTAAACTTAATAGAATATCAAATGAATTCAGATGTTATATAGCAGTTATGCATCCAAGAGCAACCTCTACAATGGTTCCAACTGTAAACACACAGACAAGTGATTAATCTGACCACTCCTGTTCTTGGCAGCGTGCTTCCGCCAGTAAATCTGAGCTCTGGTGGCAGGCTGCATTCCACATGCACACACACACAGACACACACACACACACACTCACCATGTACAAACAACGGTAATGCATACAACTCACAGTCCAATCCACGCATGCATACACCTGCAGAAAAAAAGCACGTGTACCTGAGCATGCATCCGTGAATACAAGTGCAAACACACACCTGGAAAATTCACTCTCGCTCACAGTTATGCTGCTGCGCTGTGCTGTGCTGTGCTATGCTATGCTAACCCTGTGAAATTTTACCATTGGTCATTATCATATAGGAAGCTCGTGTTCATATAAATTTACTGTTACACATAAACAAAAAAAACAAAACAAAAACACACTACTGCAAGATTGACTGTTGTAAAAGTTAATTTTAGAAAAGAAGTCAAATCTAATGTGCCTTGCATGATAATAATAATAATGGTTAAACTAACATCCAGCAAACATAATTTTTAAAAAATTGCCCTAAAAATAGCAACATTTCAGTCGGGAAGAAAAAGCTTACATACATAAAATGCAAGCTGCCACCTGCTGCTGAGAGAAAATTGGTCAGCATGGTCAAGAGTCAACCGAGAGTCACCAAAAAACAGATCTGCAATGAATTAAAAGCTGCTGGAACACAAGTGTCTGTGTCTGCTGTCAGGGGTGTTTCACATCGGCATGAGTTCAGAGGCAAGAAGGAAATTGCTGATCACATGGACAAAAAACAAAATCTTTCTGAAGGAAGGTTCTGTGGTCGGACCAGAAATATGTCTGGGGAGGAGAAGGTGAGACTTTTAACCCAAAGAATTCTACTGTCAAGCATGGTGGTGGCAGTATTATGTTCTGGGCTGTTCTGTTGCCAGAAGAACTGGTGCTCTATAAATTAATAAAGAAGGAGGATGAACCACCACATACTTCAGAAAAACCTAAAACCATCAGCCAGAAGGTTGAGTCTTGGACGCAGTTGGGTGTTCCAACAAGACAATGACCCTAAACACACATCAGAAGTGGTAAAGAAATGGCTAAATTAGTCTAGAATTAAGGTGATAGACTGGTCTCCCTAAAGTAGTAACTTAAACCCCCTGAAGAACTGAAGAAACAAGTATGTGTGGGGAAGCCAACAAATTTAGCTGAACTTCAACTATTCTTTCAAAAGGGAGATTCAACAAGAAGCTTGCCAGAAGCGTGTGGATGTCTACCAAAAGCTGAGATGAAAATGGCCAAGGGACATCTAAACAAATATTTGCATTGCCGTATGTATATTTCTTGATGTTTTCAGATTTCCAAAAAACTTCTAATAAATCTATAAAGAACCAAAATGCAGGATTGGTTTTTGTGACACAGACTGAACATGTTTCTGTCAGTCCATCATGGAACATTTACACTTACAGGAGTCATTGGAAACTCTAGAGTTCCATCATATACGTGTTTTTTAAACTGTTGTTTACAACTCTACACACACAACTTTGAAACTACTCACTGATAATTAGTAGAGGGTGTTCATGCCAGAAGTCGTTCACACCTAAATTAACCGACCAGCTAAGATTTTAAATGAGCTGAAATACTGCATAATTGAAAATCACATGGATTTTAATGTGCGTTTTAATTGTCTGCTGCAAGATCCCAGCTGCAAAAGGAAAGAACAACACTTGCAATATTCCATATTTTTGTAATTATCGACAAGTCTCGTGAAAAGCCCAAAACCAGCAAGGAGCTGATCCAGCTCGCAAATACTGTCTGGGCATCCAGAGCCTGATGTATGTTATTTCTCTGTGCCACTGCTGGTTTCGTTCTTTTCATAGAAACTGTCGGTAATAAGAAAAGAACAGAGTAGTGTGCCAGCCTCATCCTCTAAGAAATCCAAGCTGCAACCGAGTTTTTGGTTAAATGCACGAAGACAGACGGCGCAACTGTGCAAAATCAGACCTCAGATGAGCATCTGAGCTTGTGAGTGACAATGTATTTATACTACAAGTGAGGATTTTAGATTTTTTAAAAATAACTGCAGCACGAATCCAGGGTGTGTAGGCTCCGTGTATGTCTGTGTGTGTGTGTGTGTGTTGTGGTCAGTGTAGTCTAATTGTAGAGGGAAGTGTTTGGCAGTCTGCCTGTCCTCTTTGGGGCTGAGGAGACTCATCATAATCATCATCTAGAGAGTGGTGCATCCTATCATTTCACAACACCTCACATACATACACACACATACCCCAAAATACACTTACACACACCGTACAACAAACTACACAACACTCTCAGGATTCTTTAGAAACCGTTAACAAAAGATCACACTGACTGTTGTGAATCAAACGCGGTGCACTAGTCAGCTCATTGTTTGTCCTGTTTGGATTTGACTAATTCTTTTTTTCTTTTTTTTTTTACCTTGGCTAATCTAATCAAGTGAGGAACAAACCAAAATACACACGGTCTCACACAGAGTCCTAAATTTATAGTTTGAGATAAGGTTGGGAGCTAAACAGGAAGCAGGAAGCATGTGGAATTGTGGGAACAAACACATACCATCAACTTGACATGGGCTGGCACCCAGTGCGACTGCTGCTGCTGCGTATATGAGTCATCAAGTGAAGATTCACGGGTTGATAATATACCAGTGATCGTATTCTGACAGGGACATACTTTGGATTTCAAATGAACATTGACTTTAATCTGTAATTAGGCTTTATTTTTAGCATTCTCACATACGTCCTGGTTGCCTGCGTGGGGAATCTCAACCCTTTTATTAAAAAGTCCTCAATAGAACAGGAAAATGCGGCCAAACATATTGTCTTTTCTCATATTGATTGATAATTATTATTACAATACACATTTAATACTGTCAGTAAAGAAGGAAACACATTCAACTTGTGTTAAACCACAAAAATAGACAAAGTTTGTCCACTTTTTAAACGAATGTAACACTCATGGAAACTTCACAAGGCCTCTTTTTTTAATTTTGAAGTTTAGCGTTAGAATAATTTAGCATCGAATCTTAAATAAATCAAGTTATGCTTGTTATGCTTCAAAACCAAGACTTATTTTTGAAACCAGCGTTTCTCTCCGCAGACAACATTCTGGACCATCTACACCTCAACAAAGCAACAGCTACCATACTTTTTAAATAAATATAACACGCAGATGAGAATGTTGTGTGCTACTGCGCACTGACACCAGCAGTTGTCTTCACTTTTATGTGCCGCATATAATAAAAAGTAAAAATAAATCACTTTTGAAGTTGCCACTTAAGAAGTGACAAACAGCTACATGTCTGGTTCCCATCAAAGACTCAGTAATTACTGAAAAGGCAGTTGAAAGAACCAAAGTATTTGAGAATGGACAAACAAATTGACTAACCGAGGCGGCACTGCTCACTAGTTTTGCAACTCTTCCTCGGATGGCTTGCCTCGCTGCTCACGCAAATAAAGCGGTGAACAGTAGTGCTTATTTGATTCACTAGGAAACCTTTAGCTGCGTTGAATCGTCATCTACACAAGTGGCCGTCGCTGTTGTGAGCACTGGTGTGTCTCCATCCCTCTGCGATGACCTGGAGCTAATAAATCCTAAACAAAAGCTACTTTTGCTAAAATCACTGCATAAAAGACAGAATGTACACACAGCCTGGTAGAGCTATGAAAAGGAGAAAACAGCACGTAGCTTCATTTGGCATTTGTGTTTGCATTATGAGCAGGCCAGTTACAATTACAGCAAACGGCAAGATGTTAAATTTGTATCCCAGAAGCAGTATCTTCACAGCTGCTGTGGTCTGCATCACCGTGACATGTAGTTACATTTATGGGAAGGTGCATGTCAGGCTACTGCACAGCCACCCACAGTGAATAAAGCCAACCAAGGCCCAAATGCAGCTACAGAACCAACTCTGCTGGCTTGTGTGTCACTGTTGCAGCATACAGTTTCGTACATAACACATTGCAAGACAAATATTCTGCAAAGCTACAAGACTTTCTGTATCCAACGTATACACTAGCCGGGATGGAGCATGACAGAGTTTAATCAGAGTGTCTCAAAGACTCCTGCGAGGATATTTTTACCGGTGGGTGTAGAGGAGGATGACGGCGCTAAAGGCAGCGCTGACACAACAGATAGCGCGGGCTCACCTTATCACACACACACTTCGCTCTGGAGTGTGTGCGGCTGAGTGTGTGAGTGTCGACAGCGAAAAAAGTCCGTAGTCATGTCCACACGTGTGAGGAGGCTCTGATTTACGGCTGTGTGCGACCGAATGTGTGTGTGTGTGTGTGTGTGTGTGTGTGTGTGAGAGAATACTGGTGTCTTTGTGTGTGTGTACAAAATAAGACTTATGGGGCATTTGAGTGAATGTTTGTCCGTGTGAAAACTCAAAGAAAACAAGCAGTGTCTGAACAGTGGTAAAAATGAAGTGTGTGTGTGTGTGTGTGTGTGTGTTGTGGGCTGCGAAGATAAATGAAGGTTGTGACACTTTTCTAAAGAAAACAACTCTCTGTTTGTTCTCTCTCTATCAATTTAGTAGCCTGACACTTGCACAGTGTGTGTGTGTGTGTGTGTGTGTGTGTGTGTGCGCATCTAAAATCATGAAGTGAGTGTATTTTCTGTAGAAAAGGCCCCATGTGTAAGCTTTTGCTGCTTGCTTGCAATATGTCTAATTTATAGTACAATGATTTTTAATCCAGCAAATAACGGTATATACGTTCATATAACGTGAGTAGAACCGATGTATTAGCATGTGTTTGGGGCACCAGAACAAACACAAATTTGTGCGCAGCCTCTCTCATCACTGGGTCTCTGTCCTTCAATTAACAAAGGCAGACAGGGACTTTTTGTGTGATCACACAGAATAAAGTGTGTGTGTGTGTGTGTGTGTGTGTGTGTGTGTGTGTGTGTGTGTGCCTAGGGAGGGTTGGAGGCAGGTGCTGTTTTATCTCCCTCGCGGTCCCACAGCGTTGTTGCATTAGCTCATCAAAAAGGAGGAGGAAGTGACACACAAGTTGTCTCTACATAAAAAAGAAACACTTTCTATCATTAACCATCAGTCTTCCTGATATACTGTGTAATTCTGGTCTTCCACAAATATCTGCTGACCAACTTAGGCATGCAAAGACAAAGAAAAATCATAATTAAAGGTCCCCCTGTGGAGTTTTGGACCATCTGTTTTTATGCAGGTGGGTCCCTGTTTTGTTTTTATCTTGTGGATGCGGACAAAGACGCACTCGAGGTGCCGTGCTGTTTTACTGAAGGTGGAAAGAACTGCACCACTAAAGGCAGATAAGAAGTAGACTTAAGGATTTCGCATTTGTTTTATGATGAAAGATATGTTTGGTGAGGGGTTCACACAATGCATTTAACATAACTTTGTTTGCAAGAAAACTCCACAGGGCACCTTTAATTATGACACAGTTCTTCTGCGCATACACAAATTGTTCAACAAGGTTTTGTTCCACCAAGAATGATGCAGGACAAGTGATATTTAGCCCATACTGATGGAGTATTACAACTTCTGCTATGGCACTGTATCACTATTATGGATAAAGATTTGGAAACACATCAGAACTCTCACACGGTGGTCTTTTCCGATACAGGAGATCCTATTAAACGTATTATAAACACGTGAAAAACAGGAATGCAGGAACGTGCGTCTGATTTTATACAATAGGCACATGGCCTCTGTCAAATCCTGACTTCACTGATCCGGCTCTATTGAAGTGTGCGACAAAAAAAATAAACAGAGCTGCATACAGTCATGTGTCCCATCATGCCTCACGCTCTGCACGCTCACAACCTCACGGCTTACATTTGAACTATCGGGAGACGAAAATGTAGAAAACCACCATGTCTGTTGAAAATGTCCATGCATGTGCTCAATGTGGAATACATAAATCTAGATAAAATGCCGTACATGTATGCATTAATGTATCCATGCACGCACAGACACATGAATGTGGTGTAAAGAGAGCCATGTATTTATACTGCCATCACACTCCCAGATGGAGATGGATAAGTTGTGAGGACTGAGGTGGCTTTGAAGCTGATCCCCCTCCTAACCCACTCGACACACTGCCCTGTGGTTAATATGCACAGCGGTTTATAGAGTCACTTCATATGAATGTGATTTCGGTGCCCAAGAAGCTACGTTTAAAACTGATTTTTAGCCAATTTTATCTCTTCAAAACGCCCGAACCTTGGTGGGTTTCATGCTGCAGAGAAGACAAATGATCAAACGAGCCAGTGATCATTCGCCAGAGTCTCTCAAGAAAAGTAGGGGGAAGAAAAAAAATGGTTAAACTATGTATTGTTTGAGCTCCAATTGATATTTTCGCCCATTGCACAATATGTTTCTGATCAGAGAAACATCACAGTTTGACAGCAAAATAATGGATGAAGACTGCAGCAACCAAGTACGGGCTTAAAGTAAAAATCTCCCAAGTAAGCGATGATGAAGGGAGGTTGGAAGAAGTGAAATGAAATTACTGATAAGACACCAGGCTGATGGTATACACACAGAACATGTTTCACAAACTGCAGCAACATTCGAGCCTTTACAAGTTTCTCAAGCTCAAACATATAAATCTAACCTAATCATCTGTCAAACTGTTAAAGACGAGAAAATGTGTGTAATGTTATCCTTGCTCGATAATAAAAAGCTGAGCTCCCTTCCAGGCATTTTTCTGCACCTGCCTGCACAGTCCCTGACTTTCTGCAATTGCTTGCAAGGTTATTTGATTAGCTGGAGAACTTGAGAACTTCGATGGGCAGTGGTTTTCCTTATTTTTACATTTATACCAAAGTCGTGCTGTTAAGATGTAGCAAGCTAATGTAGACGAGGGCAGGATCCCATTTTGTTAAATCTATCTTTCTCAGGCTTTAGATGAGACCACTACTACAAACCATAGACTGTATAAAAGATCGACGTAGCTACCGTGACTCTCTACCGTGAGAAAATGAAGCCAGGGTGTTGCTACTTCCTGGTTGACATCTTGGATTTTTGGAGCCAGTGACGCAAAAATCGTCGGAGGGGGGCAGAGCCATAGGAGCAGTGATTGGTCAGACGGATTGAGAGGCGGGCCCTCTCTGCCCGCCCACATTTACCGCCTTCTGCTCGCTTCGTCTGCATCGTCGCTGCCGACTGTCAATCAAGCCAGCCACGCCCCTTGGCCACAAAATTTTGACGATTTTCTAAAAATTCAGTATTGATTTATTTTTTAGATTGGCCACCTGATGTCTGGATTTGACTATGAAAACTAATAAGAAAAAAATCCCGAGCTGTAGGAATGCGGTATTTCGTGATCTGTGATCACTTCTTTTCCAAGTCTATGGGAGTCAGGGCTTTGTGGAGCCAGCAGCTAGCGGACGTAGTGATATTGCAGGTTTTTGACACTTCCGGGTTGGCTTCATTTTTCAGGGCCGGTTGCTACGTCCATCTTTTATACAGTCTATGCTACAAACACAGCAAAAACACACCAAAACCGTTGCATTACTGTATTTGTTTTCCCATTATATTGGTATTTATCCATTATTACACACTTCAGAGGCAGTTCTGCAATGGACATCCATGGTGGAGTTGTTGATGCTGAAACAGAGGAGTGATATGTTCACCCCCAACGATCGACTGGAATGTATAGAAAAATATCATCTGTCCAAACACGAACAATACAGCCACAGGGGTTTACACCACACGCTAATACATAACCATCGTATAAACACAACGCTCAGGCATGATTAGGGTGCTGATTAGAATAAAATTGGCAAATTTTCTGATTAATTTAAAACTTTTTTTTGTCTCTTGAAACATACGAGATTTCTGCTCCTTGTACTAAACACTCGCCCGTCTCTCTCTCTCTCTCTCTCCCTCAGTGTGTCTGTCTCTCACCACCGGCTATAAATGGTCCATTCATGGATGTGATGGATGGCCGCTAGTGTGTGTGAGTGTGTGAGTGTATAGGATATGGTAAAATATATGAATACGCAAACACTGTGTAGCGAGGGTGTGTATTTTAGTGTGTCCGACTTAGTGAATTATATGAACGCACACACTCTCAGGGCTCAGTGGGTTGTATGTACGAGAGGCCAGGAAGTCTTCAGCACCCCTGTTTAATGACACCATTTATCTCTGGCTCAGTGTGTGCATGTGTGTGTGTGTGTGTGAATAGCCAGGCTTTTGTACTGAGTAGAATAGGAAAAGTGCCATTTTAACAAGTATTGGACGAGTCTATGAAGGAGTTTGCGAAGAAAAGAAGGAAAAAAAGAAAGGGTCAGCCAAATAAGTGGAAGTCCAGGTGTTGAGGAGGAGTTTGGTTTGTAGCAGATGAGCTTCAGACTTTGCAGAGTTATAATGAGCCTCGTCACGACACTGTTGGCGTGTTGCCTTCAGCTATCCTGGTCACGTCATCTGTGGCATCCTGACCTTTTTAAACATGACTGATATTTTGGTTCATGGTCTGGTAACTGGAAATACATTTAAAGATAAATAACGTCTTCAAAGATGAATTACGACACGGGTTAAGTCTGTTTGGTAAAAAAAAAAAAAAACCTTTTGCAATTGCTGGTTTGAAAAGTTTAGAGTTTCCAGCTTAATAACCTGATATTGGCCACGCAGTCTTTTACATTCTGTGTATAAAAAAAAGTTGACAGAGTTCAATATTGCACATAGTTTCCATATTATATAGACTGTTGGTTGGTAATATGGCTGTTGAGTTAAATAGCAGCCCTTAAAGTAGCTACAAAAGCTTTCCATATGCACATCTAAGCACAACACCAGGGATGCCTTTGAGGGAGGACTGTTTCAAAGTGGGTATTTCTATCCTCATTTAAACAATTATCACGTATCAACATGTCTGTGAAGATCCTCAGTCATCCAGGTCATGGTTATTCTCATAGATTAATCGTAGCAACTGGACTTGCTTGAGTTCCTTGAGGACGTTCCACCTCTCATCCAAGTTCTGACTGACTAGTTGGGAGTTCCAGATACTTATATCCTTAAAGAACCATTAACACCTGAGTTTCAGTTTCAGCTGGGGGTTGTTACTCCTCCCCCTCGTTATGTGAGGCTGTTCAAGATTTTGTCGTTGCCACGACATTGCTACAATTAATCTACGAGAATAACCATGACATGGGTGACTGAGAATCTTCACAGACATGTTGCGACACACTTCGGGAAGAACGCCCTTAGACTGGTGCAGGAGCACGAAAGAACTTCCAGAAAATTTGCAGACTACAGGAATCATCTACACTTCAACCTGAGATGCAGACACCACGACATAATCCATAGTCTCACATAACGAGGGGGAGGGAGTAACAACCCCCAATTGAAACCGAAGCTCAGGTGTTAATGGTTCCTGAAGGATATAAGTATCTGGAATTCCCGACTCGTCAGTCAGAACTGATGAAGCCTCTTGGATGAGAGGTGGAACGTCTTCAAGGAAGACCCTCTTTATAAGAGTTTGTCCTTACTTTAAGTGTTACTATTCAGAGAAGTTTCAGAAAAGTTGTCAGAGTGGTTGTACGAACTACTTCTTTTCAGGCATACTGACAATTTTACACTGCAGCACCAACAGCTGCAAAGTCAATGCACTAGCTGACTGATGTTAACTACTCCTTAGCATTTAAGGATGCAGTTGATGCTGATAGTATAACCATAAAATTATTATGGGCACATAGGAATACTATTATCTGCTTAGCTACAGGAGGAAGATATTTTATCCATTCAATAAATTCGGAGAACATCTCAATCCGATCAGTACCAGCTCTAACGAGCAAAGACGGCAGCGAGCCAAAGACATAAAGGCAGACATACACAAACACAGGACCGCAGGCAGGTAAAAAGACAGAGAGGTCTCCAGGTAGAGGAGGTGGTCATGGGAGAGAAACTGTGCTTATAGAGGAAAGGAAATCATCCCAGCAGCCTTTATGGAGCTCTCTCTCAGACACAAATACACACAACGCTTAGACATACACTACATCACACTGAGGGGAAGAGGTTATGCTCCCTGTGGTCACATCCCCAGTCAGAGGAAGAGAAGAGTTTCCTCTGAAAAAAGCCAAACCTGTGTGTGTAAATGCTTTCTGGCTCCTAATATTTGTTTAACACATTGAGAAATTCAAAGTAAACACAGCGCGGTTATAGTTTGGCTGATTAATGAAAAAGCATAACGTTATGTGTGTAGTACATTCATCTGATATATGTGTGAAGTAATCACTGTGCGTGTGCAGTGAACCTACATGCATGAGCAGCAAAGAAATCGACTGTACATGCTTTAAAATGAACAACGTTTGGAAGATCTACTTTTTCTTTCTTTGAGAAAAATAAAAAAACACGGATATTTTCATGTTCCTGCTGTATGGATTGAGATTATACAGAATACTTAATCTGCAAACACACAGAAATGTAAAATTGTTAAAGTTGTGAGATGCAACTACCTCTCAGTGAACAACAATCTTTTGCATAATACTTGTCATCATTTTGAGGAAACAATTAATTATTTGGACATGTCTGTTTGTGCACAGATAAACAAAGCAGCCATTTGTTAGTAAGAAGTGTGGAAAGGACCAGACTTTTAGTTTTCACCTGCTTTCAGTCTTTAATAAACTAAACTGATCGCCTCCTGGCTCTTGAGGCTTAAATAAGTCAAGTTAAGAGAGTAGTATTGATATTTTCTCTTGGCAAGAGAAGAAACAAGCATATTTCCCAAAACACGATTACAATTGGTGAAAAAATCCTAACAGCTAGCCACGGTATTCATCTGTCTCTTCATCTGATTTGGATGTTACCAGCCCATAAATGACAATTATCATCATCCTCACACAGGTCAGTAGAGACCTCCTTCACCTTCTCATCAGCCAGAAGGCGTATGGTCATCAATTTATCATCAATTTATCGGCAATTTTGATGATAAACCTGCTTTATCAGGGTGACGCAACACCATAATCTCTCACGGTGGTGTTTACAATTGCATGTAAAATCTCTTCATCACCGTGGAAACATGCAAAACTTTGTAACATGAGGTAAACATGGCAACAGTGTGTATTTTAAACCCAAACCACGATCTCTTTATAACCTAACAAAGTAGTTTTGGTGCCTAAACTGAACCAAACACTGACTACAAATGCAAGTAAACACAGTGTAAATAAACAGTGAGTGAAAACAGAAGTCAAAATTAGACTTTTTTTTTTG
>NW_007578623.1:169905-184489 GCF_000690725.1 Stegastes partitus
CACACACACACACCTGGCAATGTGTTAAGTACTGTGTTTAACAGTGTTGTTTTCCGTCTCTTTCCTGTTAGGAACAATGAAGCGTTAAAGGTTAAACTTTTAGTGAGCCACCAAGAGTCAACAGGACAAAACTCTTGTCATCCTATCAGATAACATTGTACATGCTGGACACAGAACATAAATTTGTTAAAAGATATTTTTGTCTCAATACAAATTGAGATTTGCAAATTTAACTTGAATATTAACTTCCCCCAACATGCACAAAAATACATTCATTGTACAGTTTTCCTGTTTCACATTGTTTCAGAAGGTTTTATAATTTAGCATTCGACATGTCTTCTACTCAAAGAGAATAACAGTGAAGTCAAAAGATTTCTAAAAATGCTGTTTTCTTAAAGGAGCCTGAGTTTGGTGGGCACATCTACTAGTCGAGTGAAACTGAAAATCTATTTCATGCTATAAATCAGTTTGAGAGAGCAGTTATTCAAGTTGTAGATACATTCTGGACTTGAAATACTTCAAACATCCAACTTTATACTACTTACACGAAAGCTTGTTTGTTTTAATAAATGGTAGTAGATAATAAATCTTAAGCTGAACACACACACTGAGGAGAAGGAGATGTGGTCCATTTATCCCAGGCTTCCTACCTGCAGAGCGAACTGCAGCATTGCATGTAGATGGTGCTTGGCAGAAAAGCAAAGTGTGTGTGTCTGTCCAACTTTATACAGTATGCCTAATATTCTGCTGTTATTTCTACTCTCTAAAAAATTTAATGTGCAGCAACTTTGAATGCACTGCATATAAAAATGTTTGTGTACTTTTACGTGGTGTAACTGGAAAAGTTATTTTTTTCTGATCCATTAAGTGTTACATCTTGTGTTTCACAGGAGGCATAGGGAGGAGGTTGGGGCGGATAGCAAGGCATACAAACCACAGGAGTTTGACACTGGGAGACATGGTTCAAGTCCCACATCCTTTAGGTTCTTACTTTTGAATTAGTAAAGATTACAGTTGGGGAAACGATTGTAGTTTCAAAATATTTAAAGAACACAGAAAAAAAAAACGTATACTTAAATGTGTTTTTCTTTTTAATATTATTCCAAAACCAAGATTCTTCTTCCTGTACCTAACCAAGTTCCTTAACCTCGAAATGCCTAAACAAAAAAAAAGGTTGCAACAATCATGTTTCAATTAACTGGGATGGATAATGAAGGAAAAAACACAAGAAGACCAGTGACAAGAAATGTTCTGTAGACTTTTCTCAGATAGAGAGTGCTGCACTGTTGGAAACCTCGGCAGACATAACATCTTCTTGATATGTTTATGGAAAAGGGCATTATGTTTTATACAAAAGTTCTCTGCTAATTAGCTGTAAATGAACATAGCTTTTGAGAGACAGGGTTGTAACGGTCGAACAAACAGTGTCGACAATCCATCAGGACATGTGGGTTTAACTCCACAGTAAACTCCCGCCTCCATACGTGCATTTAGTAGGTGGCCCTGACTTCTGACCTCTACCGGCACAAGCTGAGGTTATTCTCCGAAAGAAGTCAGATAATAATCATTCTATGGCTCCATAAACATCGGCGTGCTTCATCATAAGATGGATATAAACACTGCAGAAAAAAGACGACTTCCAGGCTGTTAGAGTGTCTGTTCGGTTGTACCAGGATTACTGGTGAGATGCAATGAGACAGAACTGATGCTGCATGAAGTGAGTTATGAGGAAATGACCTCAGACACTTTCCACATCCACTCCCCCCCCCCCGCCAACCCACCTCGCTCTCTCTCACTTGTTTTATATGGGGTGACATCACAGACTCACCCTCTCTTATCAGCTCTCTGTTCTCCACCTGCCTTTCACACTTCATTTCTCTCGCACATTCATCTCGGCTATTTCTACTCTCCGTGGACACTCGTTTGTGTGTGTGTGGTTATTTATGGTGTCTGTGTGGGGAAAGGGAGGGGAGATGGATGGTCAGAGGAACAGGAAAGGCCAGATGACCTCATCTTCTCACAAAGACTCTCAAAGCCATCCGCTGTCACTTGTGTGTGTTTCATGTGTTCGTATGATGATCTGAGGCGTTTGCTGTTTTAATCTCTTCTGTGTCTTGGAGTTGAGTGTGTGTGTGTGTGACGGCAGGACACCTGGCTATCAGGGTGGGAACATCAGCAGGACTCTTCATATTTCCATAAAAAACACACACGCAAGGATGAGCTCTCCGATTTGTGGGAAAGAAGGATGGGCGCAATGGACGGGAAGGGGGCAGCGAGAAGAAGAACTACCTGCTGTCTTGGTAATTAAAAACTCTCTGTGGCGGCAGAAGCCTCATTAGGACACATTACTGAAGCGGTTACCGTGGGTACCACGGACGCATACACAACAATGAGGGGTGTATCTGGGTCTCGCAACATTCAAATCTGTTTGTGAGACAGTTGGGAAAACACAATTACCTGCTCTGACAGAGGAGAAGGGAAAACAGAGAGAGAGAGAGGTGATTGAAAAAGAGAAGAAGAAACAGATTAAACTGATGGGTAAAAGATAAAAACTGAAAGAGAGGAGGAAGAATGAGGGCTGTGAGAAAGAGAGAAAGGGAAAGTGAGGGGTAAATATGGAATAGATGGTGCAGAGAGGCAGGAGGGGCAGGGGGAATGGAGAGAGGAAGAAGGAGCTAAAAAGGGGGGGAAATGAAGAAGAAAGTAGAATGACCACAGAACACAAGAGAAGAACAAACAAAACCACCACTGAGATGACTCTGTCAGACTCCTATCAATAAAACTGGAGTGTCAGAGCCTCATAATGTGACGATAAAAGAAACAGCTCTTGAATGGCAGTGAACCAGTCTTTTTAATATGGCGGGAATGTAAATCAATACCCGAGTGAAAAGATATGCATACAGACTCGTACACAGACGCATGCCTTCAGCAGGTTTGCTCCAGCTTTCGGAGCACGGAGCCAAGTTTAACATGTGCGAGGCAGTTTGGGAGTGTGCGTGAAAGGATCAACAGGAGGAGAATGAAAGAGAGACAATACCGTATTTGCGTGAGAGAGAGAGAGAACACCAGCTTTTAGGAAAGAATGATGTGAAGAAAAAAAAAGTGAAGGAAAAACAAAAGGAGAAGAAGCTTCAGTGGATGGAAAGCAGAGAGGAGAAAGGACGGAAGGAAGGAAGGAGAAAGTGAGCGAAGTGAAAACGGATAGATGAAAAGAGAAAACGAGACTATGCCTAAAAAAAGCGGCTCTACTCGGGATGACAAAGTAATGACACTGCGCGATGACAGGTTTATGCTGTGTACACTGTAAAAAGTTTGGTGCTGGCTCCGGGAGCAGCTGATGTAAGAGGATGGGGATGAGGAGAACGAGGAAAAGATATAGAAAGGGAGGAATTCAGGGAAGGGGAGGAGAAAAAGAAGAGAAAGAGAGAGATGGGTTGAGAGAGTGGATCAAAATGAAAAGAAAAAAAAAAAGTTTGTTACCAAGCACTTAACTATTTGGGTTACAGTTGGCTTTCAGCAGCAACCTGATCTCTTAAACGCCATGTAAATGAGTCGAGCTCTGAAATCGAAGTAGGTGACTTTTTCAGGAAGCTTTCTGCCGGAGAAAAGATTTTTGGAAACTGTACGTGCAGGACTAGACGTCAGACAAGAATTAGTGTGATAATAATACACAAAGCTGACTCCAAGTGGCCTCTCATAGCTCATAATAAGTATGTTTTCACTGCTGTACACTTGATTTCTTTTGCAAAAATGTAAACAAAGGTACAAGAGAGAAACTGAATCAATGAAAAAACAAAGAAAAGAAGGAAAAATGAGAACATTTGCTGCCAGTTTGACACCTGAAGTGGTTTAATATCAAACGCCGCCACTTTAGTTTGACCCCATCGGGTTGTAAATTCACCATAAATGAGGAAATGTTGAATTGAGGATAGAAGCACAGGATCAAAACACACAGTTCCCTCTTTTATATGAAGAGGAGGCTCTGATGCACCGTGCTAACCATTTACATACACGTGCATTCTTGGTGGATTACCATCTGCTTTCCCCCGTCTGATTTCCCCATTTCAAATCCCATCGACGAAGATCTGATTGGCACGACTGTTTTTCCGATCATGGAAATGACTGTCAGCACAAAAAAACCCCTACGTGATTCACGCATAGGATCAAAGTTCTAAGTGACAGTTTCTGCCATCTGAAGCAAAATAGTAAAACATGAGCTGAAACATATAACAATATAATCGACCAGAAGTCAACATAGACATAAGGTCTTTTAAGTATTCATGCTTGCAGTAGTTGACAATGTCCTCTTGTAAAGCATGATGATTGGACACCAGCATAGAAAAACAGATCATATGTGACAGATGATATGAAAAGCCTACAGAGTAAGATGCTAATCAAACCTTAAAGGATGTGCCTACGATACTGGTAATCATTTAATATCTCCCTGCAGGGGTCAAGAGGGGTCGGTGAGAGTGTGGTGTGTGTGTGTGTGTGTGTGTGTGTGTTTAAATGTGTGTGTTGGCATGATGACAGCGTCGCAGTCTGGGCAGGGTGACAGTGAGCTTTAGCGACATCTGCTAGTTAACAGCTACAGCACTGACAGTCTGATCATGACCCTGTGTGTGTGATTCTGTCCCACCAGAGCCCATCAGATCATCTTAAACACACACACACACACACACACGCACACACACAGACACACACACACACGCACACACACACACACACACACACAAAAGATCTGATCGCTGCCATAGCAAACACAAACAAGCCGACGTAAGACTCATGGGATGGAACCTGAGCTGATTCTAATGAGACAATATTTCCCACTAATATTATTTAACAGAATAGTTGATTATCAATATTAGTAAAAAAAACAGAACTTCAAGTAGATGTAAACTTGTTAACATTCTGATCAACAGGTGAAAAAGGTTTTCACTGGACCGCTGACGGCATGTCTGACTGCAAGAAAGTTTCCAGTGTGAGAGTATTCAGTGGGGCTTTCCTTCTACTAAATCCTTTTGTCCCTGAAATCCTATTTTGTGAAGATTATATAAATGAAAAACAGATTCCTGTCATTTTGGTGCAGAAATCTATCAGCGCAGACAAACAGAATGATACAATCGTATCAGTCTCCTTTCGCACAAGAGACGAGACGGCACAAAGAGTCAGAGAGCAGAGACAGACAGTTCACAGGTTCAACATCAACCCTGCGATTTTATGGAGGAGAGGTCTGATGTCGATGCCAAGGCGTAACCAAAGCAACATCCCCACACACAACAACTGCAATGACATGCTTTTTGTCCACAGCTCATAAACAACTCGCCTGCTTCTCTGTGGATCATGTGATCCACGAGACTGGGAGAGATCAAAGACAGAAATAGAGAGAGTATTTGTGTAGGAGAAGGGAGCAGACTGTGAACTGGAGCTGGTCTGTTAGAATGAGGCAACTTAAAATGCAAAGACGCACATACACGGTGTATTGTATGTGGACACAGAACTACTAGATACACACCTTCACCCATACAGACAGACCCATTCAAAATGTACCTGTTTGGAGTGGACTGATTGTTCATAAGATATGACAACTTCTAATAAAATTATTTTCAACCAACAAACTACATGGAGTCAGAAAAATGTAAACTTTCTTCTATGATGAAAAGCATTTTTTAATTACTAGTCTTAAGTGTCTGACATTGTCCTGGCATGTTAAGATAGAGGAGGAGTTCAAGTTATTAAGGCAATTAAATTAAGTTAATTTAACCTGAATTTAGTTTTAAATCACCGATTCAGACATTTGAGTTTAAATGACACACTGGAATTATCAACATTACTATGTCAACCCACCAAAATAATGTTTACAACTTAAAAAGTTTATCTAAATCAGTAAATGTAAAGTTTTATCTTCCGTGTGTTTAATTAAATGATGGGAAGATGTCCCTTAGATAGTGTAAAGCTTCATGTCCATAGCAGGAACTCCTTTATATATGAGCAGGATGAAGAAACAATCAGAAAATCCATTTTGTGTGACTACGAACAAAACTCACACGTCGATAATCCTAACATCTTTATCATGACTGGATGGAGACAGACAGTAAAGAGGACAGTGCTGTCGGACGCTGCAGTCTCGTACCTGGATAACTTCTTCAATCTTCAGTGCCTACAGAGCACCACAGTGTTGGGTGTCTGTCTGAGATACTCTTACACTTGAGATGATCTGGGGTGAGGTCTTTTTTAAACTGCAGCCTGGTCTCTGCAGGAAACCAAGCTTTGATTGGAGCCATCTTTGCATTATTGTCTTTGATGAAATTGTGATGAGCCGATCCAGCCCTGCACAGACTGTCGTTTGAAGTTAGTCTTTTAATGTTCCTCAAGAACCGCTTATCCAAAGAACTTGACACTATACGCTGCACTTCCTCGGGTTTTAGCAATACACCCAACGAATGTGACACAGATCGGATGTCGAGACTAGGAAGGGTCGCGTATCATAACTACTACATTCCTAACTCTACTCATTACCCTCACCTTTACCTAAATCTGACCTCAAAACAACTCTTTACCTTAAAACCTATTGATTTACAACATGGGAACATACAGATAAGTCCCTATAAAGAAGACACATCCCTATAATGTGACTGTGTAAACAGATTTTGGTCTGTAATACCTGGACCACACGCACATATTTACAAATCATTTACACCCATAAACACAGAATTATGGAAATGATTTTAACAGTTCCCATAAACACTAGCATATTTTTAGTCAACCACACACACACACACGCAATCTGAAACACAATCCAAACTAATGGCTGATGATGATGATGATGAATAGGCCTCATTTCAGCCTGTTCACGGCCAATGTGCTCCTAAACCGGCGATGGATTGTTATCTGATTGGTTAAATGCCAGAAAGTAAGTTTGAGGTCACACTGAACAGCAAGACCGCCTGAAAAGGGTTGCACGAAGCGCTGCAGCACAACTTAACATTTGCTTTAAAAAATACACAGTTTCCCATGGGAAAAACAAACTGAAACGCAAAATACATCCTTAAAGCGTTTCGCTTCCAGCCTTTGTTTGTCTTTTCAATCACAAAGAAACTACTTAAAGATGTTCTCAAAAGCAGTGTGAGGCTTTAAAAAACTCTTCCAGCTGTACAGTAACTGAACTGCATAGTGTCAATCCACTTTACAGCATGTGCTCATCAGGAGTTTAATCGTTTTGGTCAAAATTATCTGCACACCACTCCAGAGAACAATCTTAAAGTTGGCGGTGTCTGGGCTGTGAAATAACAACATTACACATTATGTTACAACTCCAGCAATAAAAGCGAGTTATGCCATCTCTCTTTTATCTCTTCATCAGTTCAGGATGAGCTGCTCGATGTGTGTGTGTGTGTGTGTGTGTGTGTGTGCAGAAGAGGGGTTAAACCATGTTCTCATAGGCAGGTCATGTCTGGGTCAATCTCTCTGGCTCCAGCACTTCCCTGCTTAACCCCTTCATATCCCCTCACTGTCTCACTCAAACACACACACACAACCTTCAGCTACCGTCTGTCGCCACCAAATCTGTGAGTGTTTGCATATGTGTGTTTTACTTGAATAGATAAGAATCATTCCGTGAACACAGAGATTTGGAACAACGGTTCATTAAAGGATTACGCCAGTTGTTGTGCATATTTCAGCTCAATAACTTCAAATTGGATGTTCTCGCTGTGTTCATATTAACGTCATGGAGTCGTTCTGTTGCCTGCAGGTACCTTTATGAAACGATCTTCTGTGATGCATTCAAGGACACAAGGACAATATTGAAAATGCCTGATTAGCTACACTGGCAGAACTAGATAACTAAACAATGACCAATATGGAGGAAAATGTGAAATTACTGGTTAATAAAAGAAGAAGCTGAGCTTAAACGAGGAACCTTATGAGTTTGTGTTTTTTTTAAGCTCTAAGGCCACTTTTACTCATAGCCGGGTATTTACAAAAAGGGATCTACGTTTTCAAAAATAACATTTTTTTGCACAAAATCGCACAAACATGTCTTTAAGAGCTGCTATGAGCATGCCAAACCTATAGGGGGCAGTGTAGCAAGAAGCATAAAGCCATGCTAGCCAATCAGAATCCTGGAAAAAACACAACAACGACTGAATTACTTCCTGTTACTTCAACGATAATGGTGTGAGGGTCGTTTGGATCGACAGAGAAGTGGAGCATTTGCACAAACGTAAAAACAAGCACCGCCTTAACAGCATCCATTTCTATCCAGTAGTCACACTGTAAACATGGGTCAGAGTTTTTCCAAATCTCCACTGTGGCCAGAGTTTTCACATATGATCGTTTTCAGTGACTTGTAGCTTCGTTTACATGTAAACCAAAGACCCAAATGCATTCAAATATCACCGTTTTTGCTACATGTAAACGGGGCCTAAGACCAGGACATATGTTTCTTACTGTGTACTAAAAAGCTTTCTGATCACCTTCCCTCTTGTTTGCTTTCTCTTGCTCTTCTGAAGTCTTCTATCAAATGAGGCCTGACTACTCTAGCTAAATGTAGTTTCTCTTTGGTGAGAACTTAAATGTCTTCTGTCAGCATTTGATAAAATAAAATAATTCAGTTTTTGAATAAATCACATGGGCTGCTGACCTCTTCCTATTTTACATTATATCCCTGCCATAACAGTTTAATTTAAGAATATAATTTATAATAAAATACAAAAAATGATTCATTAAGATGCTTAATTTGTCTACATGTGGCTAGTGAGCCTTTGGAGATTTGACAGAGGAAAAATAATATCAACAATAAAAAAGTTACATATATTGATTGAAGGATTATTATATTGATTATGATAATCTTCAACTGTTCAACTTGGTGATGTATTTGGCACCATTCTATTATTTTCTGCACCAAACTATGAACTACTATAATGTATGCTACAGTGAGACACGGTTTATAGCTGCTGCTAGGGAGACAAGAAAAAACTGTTTACTTCAGGTTAGCTGTAGCAAAGAATCTGCTTTAAAGCCCACAAGGGAGGGAAAGAAAAAGCAAAGCAATTTAACTGCTTTGTAGGTGAGCTAGTTAATTATAATCATCTCCTCCCACTCCAAAACCAACACACTGGAAGTTGGGAAATTTCAGACAAAAATATTAGTTCCAAAATGAGACCGTTCTACAGCAACAACATGCGACCTGAAAAACGCGCTTACTGGCACAGAGCCGTTAGACGTGCTTTGCCCGATTTCACACACTGATTGCCAAAACATGATTATTCACGTTAAACTGCCAAACAAATATTTTGTTTTGCGTATCAAACACGGACGCACCGAGTGTTAGTGTGCAAACTCCCTGCAGACATTCTGGTGGTTGCAGTAGATTGGCTGTGATTGATGGAGTCAGTCAGTACTGGTCCCACTGGGATGTTCCCAGTTAATTACTGTCTGTCGCCACACACATAACAGGCATTGTAGGCTTTGATGTGTACATCCAATAGTGACAGGGTACTCAAGGGGATATGTATGAGTGTGTCGGTGTGTGTTGTGTGTGTGTGTGTCTGCATTCCACCAAAATAATGACATGTGTTGACAACGGCTTCAAAAAAGTGAGTTTTAATATAAAAAGAATATGTTTGTGTGGGTGTGTTGTTTGTGTGTGAAGTGTAGCTTTGTTTGCAGCCGACCAAAGATATTTATCTCTTCTTCTCTCTGCACTGAGAGACTATACTTGCATGCTTTGAAGTGTTCATCCTTGCTGGAAGTCAACAACAAAAACTGCTTGCACCAAAAGTGACAAAGTATTCCAAGGAATATAAATGTGTGTGTGTGGTTGACCCATAAAAAAAAAAAAATCCTGTGCAGGAATGCTCAGTTTGGTGATTTGACAAAGAACCGCACGTATAATTATACCTCTGCTATCTTAACCTCAGTGATTCCAAAAATTTGTCTGAGCCACTTCCAGAGCAGCATGAACCAACATGGAATCTGTGAAATGAAACCCCCCCAAAAGCAAACGGAGTCTGGTTAGAGTGTTTGGTGAACATCTTTCTTATGTTTGATTTTGTTTTGTTTTCAGGCCAGAGCAGCCATTTATCCACATATGGCAGAGACCAACAGGAAGGTTGTAAACTACTGTAATATTGTGTGTTTGCTGTGAGGTTTGGCAGTTGCAAAACAAACCACCAAAAGCTAGGTATGTCTTTATCACGAAGGCCCTGAGGAGAAACACTACACCTTAATGCAAAAGACACCTGCATCTCCAACACAATGGCTATAATATGGATGTGTAGAGGGGGCTAACTGACTGTAGCACACCCTGCTATTAGCAACCATATAAATCTGCAGTTCATATAAAACAAGACCTCTAATCTAAAGGCATGCTAGCAAATCTGTTCACAGCAGTGTTTTGAGCTTAATATTACCACAAACCTACTAATATCCTCACAAGAGCAATGCTAATATGCTGATGCTGCTGTTAAACAGGTCATTCTTGATAGTGCTTGACTGATAACATTGCTGCAATCACCGAGAACAAGCACAGCTCATTCTAATAATGGTTTTTAAAGTATTTGTTCATCAACAAAGGTATTGACCGAGTTACAATTTGGCCAGAGAAACAGGAGAAAGTCTTTGTCACCGCTGAAATTCATTTGAGAATCCTCAATGCCCGTATAATTCTGGACTAGGAGAAACATCCAAAGTGGTTTTCTTTCAACTTAAATGTGGACAAGTGAGTATAGTTTAAAAAAAAAAAAAAGTTAAACTCCTTCTTGTATGTATTTGATTCCAAGTTAAACCTGCAAATGCAGAAATCTAAAAAGAGCAAAATTATAAAGACAACAACAACATAATTTGCAGCCCTGTTCTCCAGAGTGAAAGTCCTTCATCTAACCCACTGCACACTGCATCTTACTCTGGTTGCTGGTTACACTATCTCACCTGCTCAGGCTAAAAGGACCTGTGATTGGTTAAAAACTCCAATCATTGGTAAGATTTTTATCTGTCAAGAGGAAATGCAGAAGTCTAGTTTCCTCTTGGACCACTTCAATGACAGCATATTGAAAGGCTAGTATGGAATATTTCCCTTGTGGTGCCAAAAACGGTGCCAAAAAGTGCGGCCTAGTTAACTGTCTTGCATTAGAATCACTGTGTTACATGGCTAGCCAGTGCACTGTGTCTTCATTGTATCTGTCAGATTCTGTTGTATTAAATGACTGCATTGTTTGGTGACTCAAAAACTAAAATGTAGTCAATTTCTTTTTGCTACAGTGAGTTTTGAGACTATACACCTGTTGCTGATGCAAAGAGATTCATATGTTTGAAATCTCATTTTAGTGAACTATTTACAGGAAAGAATGAATGAGGAGTTGAGGTACAGATTTTAGACACAGCACAAGTCTAAAGCACGAGAAAACCAGGAAAAACAAAGACCAAGAACAGCTTTAATATAAATATCTGCTGATATGAAGTGATGCTGGCTGAAACGAGGAGACAAACACAGAAAGGCAGAGCCAGGCCTCCTAACCAACTACATGTGAGTACATGTTTTTAGAAGGGAAGACCAATTTGACTGCATAAACACTTTCTCCAAAACACACAGCGATAAACAGACTAACACATAAACCGAGCTAGACATGCACACACCACAAACACAGACAAACGTCAGAGCTCGGAGCAACCAAGAAGACTGTTCATTCCCAGACACACACACACACACTCTCACACCCTTACACACACACACAGAAACTTACAAACACACACGTACACAGTCTTACATCTTTCCAGACAGACATACAGTGCTATAAACATCAGGACATAGCTCCCTGCACCACAAACGCTGGAAAAATAACTGAGTGTGTATATACACACTCTCTCTCTATGTGTGTGTGTGTGTGTGTGTGTGTGTGTGTGTATCAGGGCCTCTATCTAAAGGGAGTTTCCTCCCCAGTTCCAAACTCACTATACAACTAGCAGCACAAAGGTTAGTGTGTGGGAGACGGTCATTTGTTAAGCGTGTTGAAATGAGCTCATGCACACATATTGGCTTGACACCGTGTGCACGTTGGGACTCTCTCTGGTCACACACACACGTGGTGGAGAGGTCAGGTTTGGCATCCATCTCGGCAGTCTCTTCCTGTCGGCGGGGCCTGGCTGTCTTTGTCTGCGTTAAACCCTCTTCCTCCTCCGCTAGCCAGCGCAGCACCAGCTCAGCACATAGCTACACACCACACTTGTGTGTCTGTGAGAGTGTGTGTGTGTGTGGGGAAAAAAGTGAATTTATGGCGACACACATTTTTTGCATTGTGCGTGTGTGAGGGTGTGTTTTTACGCATGCATATGTAAGTGAGGGAACAGAGGCTTGTATTTGCACATTCCTGTTCTGACCAACATGCATCTGTATCTCCATGAATGTCTGTGTGTGTGTGTGCGTGTGTCTACACACAAGCTAAAAAAAGAACGTGCGGTTTTCAATATGTATCTCATGAATGTCTACTGACACATGCATGTGTGCATTGTGTGCTTTGGGACATAAAGGCTGTTGGTTGTGGTGGGGAATCGTCAGCGTAAGTAGTAGTGGTGGTAAATAAAATACAACGTGCAGACAGTAAAAGTAGAAATAGTTGTAGAGCAATTTGTGGTAGCGTTTGTAGTGACAGTAATACCTGTGTTCGTCATAGAATTACCAGTAGAATAAGAAAACGGCAATACTACTAAATCTGGTCATGTTAACGCAGCTGTTTCTGCTTGTATTACCCCTTCTATCACTGCAACTACTACTGCTACTACAACTGCTTCTACAGTTTTTACAAGGAGTAAAACTGTGAGTAGGCATAGTTATTGTAGTATCAGCTGGAGTAGCAGTATTAGCAGCAACAGCAGTAGTATTAGTAGTAGTAGTCCCCCATAATCAGAACAAACTCCACAGCGGCGTGGCAGCCCTGGTGAATGGTCTGGCTGCAAGTCATTATCATATATCATTGTTTTTCTTTAACCCAGTCCTGGTCGAAGCTAAGGCCAGGATGTAGCGATGGTGTCCCTGCAAAACAGTCACAAAAAAAGTGTTTGCATGCAGGGAGACAAGCATTCCCAATCATAACAAATGCTGATTAACCAAAAAACTAAATACAAAACCAAACACAAGCACAATCTAAATCTTTATTTCCATCTTCAGTATTCAGCAAGCAATGTGCCGCTTGGAGGCTCCTGTTGTAGTGAAGGAGGTTTTGAAAACAGCAACACACAAACACCAGAAGGAGAGGAGAAGTTCACGTAAAATGTGTGGCAGAAATGACAGAAATTACAAAGTCCAGTGAGACAGACTACATCAGCAGCAACAGCAGGTGTAATAGTTGCAGCTGGAACTGTGCAGCAGGTAATAGCAGCACCAGAGAAAGCAGGATTTGTTGCAGTAGCATCACAAACAACAATAGCAGTAGCTGTACTAGTAGCAGTCGAAGTCATAACTGCAGAAGAAGGAGTGGTAGCAATAACGTGTGGGTAGAAGTGACATTTGCAACAGTATATGGCTTTTTCCTATTGGAATTGTCAGAGGATAAAGTGACCGGGGGCTTGGTATTTACTTTCAGCATTACCTCCACATGGTGCCTGGATGATTGACTCACACACTGTGGGCAAAGAAGTCACAGACTCTGGCCGTGAGAAGGCTGACTAAAACTAAAACTTAATGTGCTGTATGAGTTAATAAATCATACACGGTGTCTGCCCACCTTTAGGGCTAAAGCTGCTAGCATGCTATAACTGTTACACCGTCCAAATGAGTGCAAGTTTATAGACGTACGTAGACTTTTGACAGCCAGTCTTTGGCTTATGAGGTGTACTGAGCTAAGGAAATAAAATAAACAACCTGCGACAAATACACATACCGCTTGTAGAAGTAGTGGCTGTGACAGAAATACATGTGGCATTTGTAATAAACAGTAGTAGCAGCAGGAAGGTGTAGGAACAATGGAATCAGCATTAGTAGGTGCAATGAAGTGAGAGCGACAGTCAAAGTAATGGCAGTGGTTGTGGCGTTAAAGCACCAGCAAAAGTTAAAGTAGTTGGAGTCATAGAGGCACCAGTAACAGTCGTAGGAGTTGATGTGTCAGAGACAGTGGTAGGAGCTGTAGAAGATGCTTCTGCAGCAGTAGAAATTAAAGCGGTATGTTCCAAATCAGGACATTAATAGCGGCACAACAGCAGCAGCATTAGCATCAGTAGTAGTCGCAACAGTAATGCTGGTAATATCAGTGGTTGCTGTTGCATTACGAACACTAATTGTACCAGCAGGTAGTCTACCTGTGCTCCACTCAGGCTGGTAAATCAGTGACGGTGGTCCTCCTGTCTGTGGCCTGGACCCTCAGCGTGTGTGTTGCCGAGGGTCAGCTCACACACACACACACGCACGCACACACACATGTGGCAGCTGTTGGCCAAGCATGGTCTGGAACTGATCACGTCTCATTAATCGCTGGAATTAATTAAAGCCACGGGAACACACCGCCGAGCCACAACCTGCACCCATTTGCTTTGGCACATGTGTGTGTAAGTATGTGTGCTTTCCATGGGGATATGTTTGAGTGTGTGTGTG
>NW_007578623.1:184680-210088 GCF_000690725.1 Stegastes partitus
TGTGTGTGTGTGAGTACGACTGCATAGGTTTGTGTGTGTGTGACCATTTGCTGAATAAATGAGGAATGTCCTGTCCAGGACTGTGAGCGCATATTAGACGAGTGTTAGAGGTGTGCCCTTTCAAAGTGTGTGTGTGTGTGTGTTAGTGTGTGTGTGTGTGTGTGTGTGTAAATGTCTCATTTCCATGGCCCAATATTTGCCATGGAGCAGAGCCCGGCCTTTAGCCTAATGAAGGAAACTAATCATGTCCTCTGTGATCACACGCAAACACACACACACGCTGCTCCTATTACTGAGTGCACACACACCGACGCACACCGACACACACACACACACTGCAGGGAGCGAGGAGGAAGAGATGAAGATGGAAGGAAGGATGGAGGGCGTGACAAGGAGAGAGGATGGAGAGGAAAGAAGGCATTATGTACCCATAATGCTTCTGTCTGCGGTCTAAAGCCTGTACTTTGTTTTGAGCGGTTGCCAACGCTGAGAGAACTGACCTGACTCTCTCTACTGACACTGATCACTTCTCGCTCTGCTAGAGAAAACACTTAAGCTCTCTGAGGAACAGGTAATTTCCAGACCTCTAGAAAGTCTATATGTGAACTTTGGAAAACTGAAATCATTACCTCAGAGCCATCATTCAGTCTGACATTACAGGGATTTTACTGTTCCTTTGTTTACGTAATACATGTTTAATGTAGGCTTTCTTAAAGGATAAATGGGGGCTTATTAGAATTTGGATCTCATTTTTGCACTTCTGGCCATCATTTCTATTGATTACAGTAAAGTAAAGGCTGAGATCAACATTGGCACAGCAAAGTCAGACCGGGCAAGAAACACAAGCAGATAGACAATCAGGATGTAAATAACGCCAAGAGTTTATCAAGATTATTTAAACCACTTGAGTGGGAGAAAACTAAAGAAGAGGTGGGCCTGTTTAGATAGTAACACATGTTTGCTTTTTTGTACCTTCAACAATAAGGTTGTGTGCTGTTTGTCTGTTTGTCTGCTTACACAAAAACTCCGACTCACTAAATTTTTTCATCAGATTTTTGTTCGAAAGCTATCCAGATATTTAATTGATTGCTTTAGTTGCAGATGCACATATCATAGAAGAACGGACTACTGGAATTGGCGGACATCTGGGCTCTCCAAGTACCCTTTTAATCTTGATTTTTTTTATTTTTTTTTTTTAAAGCAAAATCACAGTGTTTCTGGTTTCAGCCATCATTTTATCACTGATATAAACAGTGGCTCAGCGTACAAATAAGAAGGATCAGAGGTAATATTCATTTTTGAGTGATAGAGCGGGTGTTACGACATTTAAATTGTTGACATTCTCAAAAAAAAAAATGCCTCAGTGTTTGACGGCAGCTTGTCAGACTGAATTTTTCAAGTCTGGACATTTGGCATCCATCACATCAACAGACAAACCTGCACTGAAAGCAGCTGGGTTTTATGGATGTTTGAAGGAGTCCAGACACATTATTTTAAGCTGATGATGTCTCATCATGAATGATGTTTACCTGCAAGTCATCTCAACTCTTTTTTGTTTTTTTTTGAATACAGAATAACTTCATCATAACTTGTTTTTTTATGATTGAAACGTGATTGACTTATGATGTATTATTTCCATTAGACGTTCATCAACACACATTAACGTATATGCTGCTATATGTGCATGTTTTCTACAACATAAATGCTATACTATTTAGACTGTGCTCTTTTTAACTCCTACTGTTTGCGTCAAGGTGTGAATTGTTTGCACTCCTGACCATGTTATATCGTCACGAGTCCAGTAAATATGATAAAAAAATTAATTTAAGGTATATTCATGTGTCTTTTTCAAGCTTCCTCACCTATATTCTGTGTACAACATTGAAATAAAACATGAATACAGGAGATATAAAACACTTTCAAAGGTGACAATGGTTGTAATTTTGTGCTGTCAGTCTCGCTGCAGAAGAAAGTGTCACCACACACATTGAACCGTGAGTCTGTTCTCAGTCTCGGCTGGGTGGCTACCGACCCACAACGAGGCCCTCGCCATGGCCGCGCACACACACACACACACACACACACACACATACACACACACGCACACACACACGGGAACACAGTAAGTTTTTATAGTTAGTGACAGCTGACGAATCCCCCCCACCTCGACCTCTGACCTCCGGCTCTGCCTTCTGCACCCCCGAGCTAATTGACACGTCTCCTCTGATAAACTTTCTGCTCTCACACACATCTATAGATCCCTTAAACCCACACACAGAAGCTCCAGCGAGATCCACACATTTAGACATGAACACAGTCAATAAACAAGGCCTTTCCAAAAAGATCCATAACAAAAGCATTCAATACAGGAAACGAAACAGGTTTGCTGCTTCTGAATTTGTACCACAAAATAAGGACTCCCTTTTTTATATATATACACTGATTTTTATTTTTTTACATATATATAGACTGTCCCTTATTACCGCAAATCACCTGCTATGAAAGTGAACGAGCATCGCAATGAGAAAGAGAGAGAACGAACAGGCAAAGGGGACACAGAGGACGACAAGGAATGCAGTAGCAGCTTCAAACTCACATATGTTACCTATTTACCTATTGGGTTTTGCAGGTTGGACAGAGAGAGAGAGAGAGAGGCCTACACTTCCCTGGCCGTCGGTGGAAAAGTATACTCTACAATTCATTGCTTCCTTCTCGTCAAATTAAAGGTTCCTTGTTAAAAAAAAAAAAAAAAAACGGGGGAAGGGGTGGAGATTGAGGGGGTTCAAGGGGGATGGAGCAACAAAGAGGAGCTTTTATTACAAAGAAAAACAGTCCCTGATCCCCCCAAAACTGAAAACGTTGTCCTGTAAGGCTGTCTGTATACTGATTTTTTTTTAAAGCTTATAGACATATTAAACACAAACATATTAAACTACCCTGTCGCCAGTGTTACTGGTAATACTTCGTATTGAAAATGAATAGTTTTCTGATGTGTTTCTTAACAGTTAAGCCTTAAAGAAGAAGTGAAATTGTTTTGTAAAACAACTATAAAATGACTCTGTCTGTCTTTGTAGTATATGTGTTAGAATTAGGATGAACCTTATTGTGACAGTGAGGCTAAAATGCATTTGTTCTGTCCCGTAAATACATTCTTCCTGCAGTGCTAAACCAAAAAAAATAAAGCTTAATGAGCATATCAGCATGTTAAAACCCTTCTTATTTGTATTAATTCTACCTCATAATAAATCCATTTTCACATCATAAGAGAATACTTTCAAATTCACCAACCTACAGACAGATAAATGCTCCAGCTGTGCTCTCTAGGTTTTAACCCTCTTAGGATGTTTTGGCCATGCCGGTGGTTACTTGTAGTAAGAGGAGCGACTCCTGTATCTGTTTATGTTGCTGTCAAACAAACCTTGGGTTGGGAGGATTTATTGATCCACCTTGTTTTAAAAGGAAGACTTAAAAAAGTCAACAACAAAATCAGCATCGACTCAACGCGGTCCTGAATACACAACTTAACGTTGCAATTTGCCCCGCGTGAAAATAAACCAGCACTTGCCTTGCATAACCAGCATGCATAATTTCATGTGAATCAATGGGACATGTAAATGCAGCTTGAAGCCTGCATAGGAAAGGCTGACTCTATCAGTGGTCATGAAAACAAATATGTAATAGGTCATTTCAAAATGCAAATACACTGAAAGGCTTCCATGAAACACTGGCCACACATAGCATACTAAAAATAGGACCCTATAAAGAAAATATTAAGGACTATAACTTTCAAATATTTGTTCAGATTTTGGAGTTGGAAAAGAATGTAATGTGCACTGGTGCAAAAGTACTTTGATCATCAATTGTCTGTCACAAAAGCAATTGAGCGGATCAGAACGAGACAAACTCAGAACATGTAAAAATGACCGCATATCGTTCTGTGTGTATTTCTATGATGGTGCAGTCTTTCCATGAACAATCTTGCTTCAATAATTGCCAGGATTTACGCGCACAAGCTTGGCCACTATCTTACTCTGACAGTCAACCATCTCGGGCTTTTCACAGAGTATTAAAACATCAAGAGAATTTCATTATTCAAAGTTATGGGGGCCAAACCCTACATAGCTGGAATGACCCGTGAAATGTACAAACCGAACTAGTAGCAACCATAAAATGTATTAGATTAACGGTTATATCCCATAACATAGCTGCCATGGCCTTAATGTGAAAAGCAGCAGGGGGTGTGAAGGCCGGTTCCACAAAGTTGGAAGCTGCACTTCCTACACGGGCCTCCCAGAGGAAGAGCGTTCATTCCTTCTGGAAGGTTCCCTCAGGAGCGAGAGCCTGAATGGACACTACCGCAAAAACACTGCCTCCTTACCACATGTTACATGACCTGAGGGGAAACACACATATACACATCTGGGTTTCCACCTCTGAAAGACTGTCTGGCTTGTTGATGGTTATCGTAGCCAGAATAGTTCCTGCCTCTCCCTTTTCTCCCTTTTCTCTTCCTCCCCCTCTCTCTTCCCTAAATATATTTCCTTTTCTTTCCCTCCCTCTCTCCCTCTCCCACTCTCTCTCAGCCATAATTTACAGAACTTATCAACACTCCTTTGATTAATTAGATTCCTTCGATGAAACTCCCTGTTGCATCATACTAACTTAATAAACAGTTGATATATTTTTCCCAAAGTAGCTGCTGTTAATCCACTTCAAATATTCTCTTTTTGTCCTCAAGGTAAACTGGAGGAACTCTACATTCTTTATGCTGCAGTAGTAGAAGCAAAAATAGGTTTCTGCATTGGATGTACTAAGTTATGTGAAGCACAGTGAGTCTACAGAAATACACCATTAAATCAAGATTTCCTGCATGTCAACATTGGCTCAATGTCATACGTTCACGAGCAGTCTTTTGAGGGCAGAAAGTCTATTAGAAGTTGTTTCTCTGTTTAAAAAAACTAATGCAGAAGGACAGCTACTGAATGCCACAGTATATCTGGATCTAAATGGAAAAATGTACACGGCAAACCCATAAAAAATGATAAAATATTCTAAACTTAAGGTACAGCTTTTTCCAGAACTCTTAACCATATTCCACCATTAAACAATTCTAGGTAGAACTCGGGTGTTAGAAATTGTGACGTTAAGTTCTTATTGTACACTGTCTAGTTCGCTTGGAGTCCAATGGGAGGACTCTGCTCCAAACAAGCATACATTAAATGCATACACATCTACTGCCCTTATAGCATAGCTGCTGTGTGGACACACATTTTGGCCAGCATTGTGACCCATCTGGACACTGGCCCAACCAAGGTCACTGCTGATGTTGTGACTCCTCATCATCGTTGGACACACAACTTTCTGAATGTCAGCACATGTCAGCTTTTCATAAAAATAGCAGTATCATTAAATCTGACCCCCAGATTGGCACATCCAAACTACTGGATGCTGAATGTATTGATACCTTATTACTACTAGCAAAGAAACGGTGTTGGTGGTGGTGTTTTTGATACAGCATGGTAGATCAGGCACAGTGCAAAAGAAGGGAGAAAAGAACTAAACAGTTTAGTTTCAAACAGGCGCAAGTCCATGATTTACGCCCCATCGCAAACAAATCCAGTCTGAGCTCAGTCCAGTCCACATGATATATTCAGGCCAGTATAGCTAGCAGAGGGTGATAAAAGCTCTGGCTGTTCTAAAAGGCCGTTTTTGAATCGTTTGGTTTTGGTTAACGTGGAAATGCGTCGCCTTTCAGGGTGGAGAAACTAGAAGAGGTGAGAGATGTCAACGGCTACTTCAGCTGCACGATTAAAAGTGCATGTGATGTACAATGTGCAACTCGAAGACGACCAATTATCTTTCAGGCTTGAGTGACAATCTGTTCCAGTTTCTTTTTAGCGTGACTGTCTGAGCACCCATACCCAACAGAGTGATAGGTGACGCAAGAATGCTCTCTATGATGCCTTATAAAGGTGGACTATCAGGTGTCAACATAATACTTCTTCAGCAGCCTGAGGAAGCAACGTCTTTGCAGGGCGTTTTGATGACGTGGTTGGTTTATTTCTGTCCGGCGATGGCATCAATTGACAAATGATATACAAGAAATGATGTGATGATCAGTGATGCTGCAAGCGTTGCTCTCAAGAACGCTGGAAGAATGTTTCTGCTTCAAATGCAACATAAGTTTGTCTTCCTGCATGTGAAACTGACTGACCTCTCTCTCTGTTTTTTTTTACCAACGCCTATCTAAGACAAATTAAAATAAATGAGCTATCCCAACACAAGGTTACTGACAGGACTTAGCGGCTGTTCTAAGGCTTAAAACTCCTGAACTTTCCGTGACAGGGTGCCACAAGTCCATATGCATTAGTCCAGCCTGGTACCCGACCGGTCATCAAATATTTGGAACACTGTCCTCTTCTTTATCTGTAATCACCACCAGCATTAGCCTTTGGCCAAGAATAGCCGATCAGATAATGCCGTCGCAGAAACATTAGTGGAACATTACACACACATTAAACAGCCAAGCATCTCATCAGCGCTCCGTCAACACACCCGGAGCCAACAAATAGCTCATGAGATGGCGTGATAGCCATGCGGTGGGGATTTTGTTGGCATGCACGAGCTTTGGAGTTACAGTACAAGAGCAAATGTTGCTACCTAAAAATGTTGTTGACAAGTTACAAGCCCAAAGATTACAACCAGCGAGGAGGTCAGAGTGATGATCTCATGACCTTCCTGTCCAGTCCAGTTAGAAAACTTCAAGGGAGTCCCACTTTCTCCTTCTGCTGTCTCTCGTCTCTGATAATGACCTAAGACATATCTTAATGTGTTCAATAAAAAAGTCTTGAACTTTAGTTTATTTCTTGTCAGAGAGAGTTTCATCAATTAAATTGAGTTTTAGTGGTGTTTTTCAGAATTGACGAAAATACTTTGGCTTTTTTAAAGGTGATTCTAAATTAAATTGAAGATACTATACAGCTTAAACAGTCAACTAAAGAAATTTTGACACATTTAAAAGCAATATATTTCAAATATTATTCAAATTAACATACTGTAAACTTGTTTTTCTCTTCCAAACAACTCTGTAAATGTAAAATAAAAGGCTTTAAGACGGTAGAGCAACGAATAAGGAGATATGGTTTGTAGGAATTTATAAAAAAAAAAGAAATGTTTAAAAAAATACAATTAGAATTTACAGAGATTTTTTTGGGGGGGGTTGGATTGTTCAAAATCCTAATTTTTTGGTTCAAAAATTTCTCTCAGCTGATTTCAGAACACACTGACATGCACAGGAGAGTTCACACAGTTGAATGCTGTGATTAGCCGGTTATTTTTGTTTCTTGATCACGCTTGATGAAGACATGGATTTAAAGAACATGTACTGTACGTAAGTGGTGATGGGTTGGATTTACCGAACCCGCACTTGGCAAATTGTTGGATTTCAGGGAACTCAGATTGATGCCCAGTTGGACTTAGAAGAACTTTTAATGACCATTCGGACATGGGGAACTTGCATTTCAGGCACAGCTAGATTCCGGGAACTCTCGGCCAATGAAGACTTGGATTTAGGGCGGTTGACAAACACTTGGATGTGTGGAGCTCGCACTCGACACCCAGCTGGACTGGAGGAAGCGCGCACGTGATGAGTTGGAATAGGGGAAGCAAGCAGTTTTATTTTAAGAACACACATGTTTGACTTGGGGGACACGCGCTTGAAAAACCAGCTGTAATTTAGTGAACACACCACACCAATTTAAATGCCATGTAACCCCCTGATTAGGCAAAAATACAAACTCTTGCGGCGCTCCAACATGCAACTAAATCTAAAAACATAGAAGCGGAGATTTTATTTTTTATTTTTTCCAAATTACCATAACCAATCTGCTGCTGAATTATTATCGCTGGTCTGCATGTAGATCATAAATGTATTCAGATTTTAAGTCACGGTGGTTTGGGTATGTAATATTATTAGTCACACATTATTATAATCTGAGGTACTAAGCAAGTAAAAAATAAGCTCAACAAGGTAGCGCTGCACTGCCAATTCGCTATGATACTGGGTGTACTGGTAGGAGATTAGACACTGTCAACTGTTGACAATTTTTATGATAAAACTGTGTATCATCTAAAGTTTGTATATATGCAAAACTGTCAAGTTTCGTATTCTGTAGTCTTTACTCAAGCTATAAAATGTAGTAAACCACAAACTTTACATTTTTTTGGCTGCAAATGGATATATGATTTGTGTTTAAGCTCAGATCCATGCCCATATTTGGTATTTTTTAGCATATTTTATATGTTTGGCAGGAATAATTTTAAGAAAATACAAATAAATAAAGTTTTTTAATGAATCTATTTGATCTGGACTGCAAATAATACTGTAACCTCCAGCAAGAGGAGCAACAAACCCCCAACTGAAACCGAAACTCAGGTGTTAATGGCTCCGTAAGGATTTAAGTATCTAGAACTCCCGACTCGTCAGTCAGAACTGATGAAGCCTCTTGGATGAGAGGTGGAACGTCTTCAAGGAACTCAAGCAGTTGCTACGATTAATCTACCAGATTAACCTCCAGCAAAGAACCACATTTAGTGCTGCGCAATCAATCAGTTTCGATCACATCCGATGAAGTCATCATCATTTTTCTGTGGTCAAAACGAATGAGTCGGAGCAAGCGCCATGTTAAAAGCAACCAAAATAATGAATTAGGCTTCGTTTTGCAACCGTTTGGGCTCATGTAATGGATATTATTATTCCGAATGCCACATATGTAAAAAGTAAATGAGCCTGGAGGTGGGGTGATCAGCGCTGGTATAATGTTACCGTGTCAGTCCTCACTGATGATGATTAACAAGCTTATAAAGTCTTGACTTCATAAAACCTGTGCCCTCAAAACCATACACGTTTCCACACATACACACATCTTGGTTCTTCCAGCCTGTTGGTCTGAGCCAGCATCTTCGGCAATGACCACACCCACTTTTACAGACTATAAACACCATTAAACATTTACACGCACACTTCATCTCCACACACATGCACATCTGACATTAAAGCTCAGTTTCATCAGCCATATACTTTACTTTGCATCTGCAAGGACGCTTAACCTCAGAGAGTCTGCCTACATGTGAGCGAGTCTGTGTCCACGGCCACACAAGGGCTCATTTTCTGTCTGTGTTTTTAATGCATGGGGGGTGAGCTGGGGGAATAGAGAGACCTCTATCTGTCACACCCATCAGCAACCACACACACGTCCAGAACAGAGATCCATGGGTCAGGAACTCTGGCCACGGCCCCTGAGGATCCTGTTCAGGATGAGGAAACCTGCCCGCAGAGCGTGATGTGTGCATGCTGGATGTGAATAGCAGCCGTGGCGTGACACAGTAAGCTGATAGCTCTGTTCACCGGGTTTCTGTAATCTGACAGACAGACTGACGCAGCAGGACTGTGTAATTCAGCCATGTTAGTACAAGTCTCCTCTGGCTTCTGAATCCTGTCTCTCACTGAGTCGCTACAAGTTTCATTACACGCGCAGCTTCTCTCTCTGCAGCT
Organism: Stegastes partitus; assembly: GCF_000690725.1. Lineage (NCBI taxonomy): Eukaryota > Metazoa > Chordata > Actinopteri > Pomacentridae > Stegastes > Stegastes partitus. The sequence continues at coordinate 194,234 of NW_007578623.1, forward strand.
GACAACAGCACAGAACTCACCTGGGAGGAAGAGGAGAGCTTGATTGGATAGGTATACGCTTGTATAGGTTTATCTGTGAACATAAACACTTGGAGGATGTGACTGCACATGTCATGTAAATCAGATGTACGATTTGAAACTAGCATGAAACTGTTCAAAATGACCTTCCTGAATGTTGACACCAATACACTCCATGTTGCCCGTGGGCAGGCTGTAATTCTGCTGATATCTATTACCTTGTAATTTGTGACAGTTTTTCATGCCAAATTTTGGTAATAACCCATATTTAGTGCTACAATGCCATTCTTGTCAGGGTGGAGCAGCCTCTTAAATCAGCAGCGACTCAAGCAGCAATTTCCAACAATAGAGATCCATAAACATGTTTTGAAACCTTTACTTGTTCAGTACAAAAAATAATAAAAAGGAATGCAATGATCTAGTTTCTTTCTGTGTGTAGCAAAGTTCCAAGCTAGTTCCAAAAGCTGTTGTTTCATCCACATCGATCCAATCTTGTCAGCAGCACAGCTTTTCTAAGATGATGGGGAGGCGAGCAAACTGTCAGAAATGCACTGGTCAATAAAGTTTAAGATCGTAGCAGTCAGAGGATATGGGTCTGTAGCATAATGCGGAATCGCATACAGAAACTGGGAAGCCTGATTAATCATTACGCTGTGTATACAATTAATACAAATGTATAAACACAGAGTAAGTGGCTGCCTGGAGAATACACTTCACTCAGCACAACAAGAAAATTAGATAGGCTCCCCAAGGGGCGAGCAATGCGACTGAATCTGTTCCATGAGATGACATAAAAGAAAAAAAAACTTCAAAAACTCTTTGTGTGTTCAACATGACTTCTTGCTCTGTGGCTACAGCTTTGTGGTGGCTTAAGGACCATTGCACTGCTTGTATTCGTTGTGATTAATTGAATATAGAAACGATGAAATATTGTAGTTGCTCAACTGACAAATTACAAAGAACAACACTTCTGTGTCCTGTTTTCATCCATCATTGGCCCATTAGACACATTTTCATACAAACAGGAAAATGCTAAAGGCTCTGAGTTTCCTTTCTGGGATGAAGGGTGCTGGAGTTTTATTGGAGGTTTTACACAACCACTAATCATCCAACGGCTGACTCATCTGCTTCTTTTTATCTCTGTTTTCTTTCAGATGGTTACAGAGAGTCAATTACGGACAACAGCTTTTATCTGGATTCACCACCTAATGGATAAACCTTAAGCCCATGCTAATACACAAAGGATACTACTAATGGGTGAAGGCGAATAGCTAACGGTAATTGCCAATATGTGCAAGGTGCAATACTGACATGGCTAAATGGCCAATAAGCAACGGAGAATGATAATGACTGTGGGAGTAATGGCTAATGTTGGATGCTAATATGCATTAGTTGCAGTATTTCTAGGTCTGAGTAACAGAGGCCCCCCCGTGCTGGTGGCTAATAGCTGTTAGCATAAATGGTGCCTGTGGGTGGTACATAATGCAGCCAAATGAGACCACTGACCGCAGATTGACACTGGCCCTGATGAGTCTTCTACGGACTGAAAACAGAAACGAGACCTGAATCCCTATCAGGTCGAAGCTCAAACTAACTTCTGCAGGTATGTGTGTGTGTCTGTGTGTGAGTTAAGGAGATACGGGGAGAAGAGGAAAAAAAGAAAAGCACTTGTTGTGTGTTCTTGCTATCTGCTTCTGAAGTTTAAAAAAAAAAAAAACATCGCATGCGGACCTGCACATGTTGTATGTGCGCCTGCATCCAGTTGTGTGTCTGTGTGTGTCCGTGCTCTGGATCATGTCTGTGATCCCAGGTGGGCTGTAGGGGAGGAGCAGGACAACAAAAAGGGATGCAGCGGCAGGAAAGAGGAGAAGGAAGACACTCTCCCTTTCATCTCTCTTTCATCCCTCCTTTTCAAGCACAGGAGAGAGAGTGTGCTCCACTCTTCTCTTCCCCCCCTTCTCTCTCTCTCTCTCTCTTTCTTTCTCTGTCCCACTTTCAGACGCCTTTTGATGCCTTTCAAGTCAACCAAATGTGCTTTCCGGCTGCCGTGCACTCTAACAGAAAGGCCTGTGTGTGTGTGTGTGTGTGTGTGTGTGCGGGGTTTGGCATGGCGCCTAATTACTTTTAAGTCATAGACAGGTAGGCGGAAGGTGTATGTGTGTGTGTCTTTGTCTGCAAAATATGAGCTTTGAACTGATTTGTTCTCTGCCACCTTGTTCCTCGGTTTTATGGGAGTTGTGAGCTGGCCAGTCTGCCCAAAGGCCTTTTTGGCATTCTGCCACCATCAGACAAAAATGCTTTACTGTATGTGTTTGGCCAGATGACAAAACACCACCAACACATCAGCATGATACGCAGCTGGCTGATTTCAGCGTGTTGCAGATATGCTTGTATCGGCATATATTGAATGTTTGCCGATATCGAGGGAGAAATTTAAATGCAGCAACAACAGAGATATCTGTGATTGTATTGAAATCTCTTCTACAGAGACAATATTGTTGCTCAATTTTAAAATGTCTTGCTCCATACATATATGGATAAGGATCTCTGTTGCTAATATCATGCCTTTATGCTAGTTTTTTTTGAGGTAATTCACATTAATTTTGATCAGTAGGACAGCAAGAAACAAACGTGAACAGCCAAAAATTGCCTTACAGGATGGTACAGCATGCTAACAATCCTCTATAAGGGTGTAAGTAACTCAAATGTTACTTATTCTGTAGTTATTGAATGTTGTTATAATTCTAATTCATTACTTAATGTATAAGTCTGTCATGTATTAATGTTTTATGCTTTTAATTTCGTGATTTAACGTAAATCGGAAGTGCTTTATTTTGAAGGGACATCGGACAAGATACAGAAACTGAAAAAATGTAACAGTAGATGCAAACGGTAAAGTAACACTAATGGTAAAGTAACGGTTAAGTTAAGAGACAAAACAAAACATAAAAGGGCAAATGGGAGAGATTAATGAATTTAGCGGCAGAGGAGAGGGCAACAAGGTAAAACTTTAATTGTGTCTAATTGTCAATTTATTTTATGTTTAGTGTGGGCTAATATTTGCAATGTGCTTCACTAAATTCAATGTGTTGATGTTGTGTGTTTTTGTCTCGCTCTTACGTTGGTTGTAGGAGAAAAGGAGTAAAAGTGTTCAACCATCAGTCCAGGCTTGGACCGCTGAGCCGCTACAAAGGGTGAATGTAGCTTCATTTTGTGACATGATTCTGCTTGGAAAATATAGGATCCAAACACCAAGCCTGTGTTTATGCAGCAACCTTGAAGTATTGGTATATATGAATTATGCATGATACCAGCAAGTGTTTTTTTTTTTTTTTAATGTGGACTAACTGTTGCATGATCTAAAGCAAATTACGTAAATAGCATGAAATGTTTTCCTGTTGAGTCAAGCCTTCACACTGGGAAGCATCTCTAATGCCGAAGTGTCCTTGAGCAGCACCGCGAGAGGCTCTCAGGAGAAGGTTCAATAAACAATCACGTCATTATGTTCACGAGCTTCACAAGCCGCTGCTGTTCCTTATTTTCTCTCTGTGTCTTTCTGTCTGATGAGGTGGAGGAGCGGTGGCTACAGGACAAGTCTGGACATGAAGTTACCCCCCTTCCCTCCTTCCCCTTCGTCCCCAAATAATTCCCTCTCCGTTCCCTTCGTCCCTCCTTCGTTCTCTCATTTTCAGAAAACCACAGACCCGCTCTGGAGGTTTCCATGACAAACAATACTAATTAGGGATCATTTTCCTTTTTGCTTTTTTTTTTCTGTGATGTCTGGCGAGAGTGACGTCTGTTAGTGTGTGTGTTAGAGCGTAAGAGAGAAAGCCGCAGAAGGGAAGTACTGTTAAGTCTCTGTTTTGATATTGAGCCTGAGATGATTAGACAGACAAATAATAAAGCTCAAATAATTGCACATCCAATGACAGCTACGGCGGAGTTCAAAGGGAAATAAGTGACCGAAACATACACCTTTCTTACGTAGAGTTAAGAGTGTTTGTATTGAGCTTAATGCAGCTAAGAATGCAATATAACAAGTCTTATGGGGCTTTCAGGAACTTTTTTCTGCAGCTGCGGATTGGCAGCGGCGGGATGCAACGCCACCGCTGGCTACTTCTGATCCTACTGGCCTGTACGGGCGGCTAAGTTGAGTGGGTTGAAGCATAAAGTAAATGAAAGGAAATAGTTAGAAATGTGGCCTGTTTCACATGGAGAGTTTAGTCAAGTTGTGTGAAACATTAAATCAGACTTATGTTGCTCCAACAGTGCTTCTTGCCATTGGTGTAGCTTTCTGATGATGAGATGGCTGATGAACTCAACATCAGCTCCTTTACATCTTATCGTTCTCTCAACTACATGAAGCAGGTTTTAAAAAGTTGAATCGATCATGAACTCGACATTCCATTTGAAAATAGCCGAATGCTTTTACAAGAGCAGCAATCACCCTGTGAAAATAACACAAGTAGTGGTAGCAACAGCTTTCTGACTGAAGGCCTCTTTATTAGGATAGGATCTAGTACAAATACCCAAACTTATTAAGTTCATCAGTACTGCCATGATGTCCCCATTCCAAAATAAATACTTTATTTTTTATGTCAAACTGTCCCACATCACATGTCACCATTTCACAAAAACTCAAATTCATTCACTGGTTCACCAAACCCTAAAAACATAAAAATGTCCATTATCAGGAAAGAAAACAAGTGGAATCTGCATCTAATCTTGATCATAAAAATGAGGAATTCTGATCTTTTCCAGTCTAATTCACTGTCAAAATGTTTTTATCTGGAACATTTCGAACACAACAATAGCTGGTTCGGTTTATGCACACATGGCGAGCACATACTACAATGCACTGCTCAGCCGTGCGCTGGCTTTCAGCTGTGTTATGTGGAAATTTAGGTGTTATTTGATATTGCTCAGCATATGGACGTTGAGGCTGATTTATCAAGAACTGAACAGTGCTGCAAATTAAAACACATTATTAGGGCACAAGGGCTTGTTATAAACCTAATATCCATACTTGTGGGTGTGAAAGCTATATATCTACGCTCAGAGAACACAGGCTGGCACTGACACACTCACCGGCAATGTGTGTGTGTGTGTGTGTGTGTGTGGATGTATATGTATATGTGTGCGTATCTAATGATCCCTGTGTCGCCTTCTCTGTGTCTCCCACACCTCCCCTTCTCATTAGTGGTGACGCCTGAGTGGATTAACCGCACACGTGCACACACACACGAGCACACGAACACACACACACACACACACACCTACATATACATACATACACACACACACACACAGGCAGACAGCGACCGCTAACGAAAGCAGAGCCCATCAAAGAGAATCTATCCACCCCGGTTTAGGAAAGACAAACTGTCATAAAACACGGATTTGTCCTCAATGCAAACCAGAAGCCCCTTTCTGGCAGGAGACTGGGTCAGGGTGTGTGTGTGTGTTGTGTGTGTGTGTGTGTGTGTGTGTATGAGACAAAGCCAAGAGAACCAGAAAACAATATGCATTTGTTGTATGTGTGTATAGGCCATGTGTGTGTGTGTGTGTGTTCCAGTGATCTGCTTATCATATCTCAGATTAAACTAATCTAATAAATAACCAAAAGGGATACAAAGTGCAATAAAGACAGACAGAAGGAAAAGGAGGTGTCGACCCACTTGATTAGAGAAATAAATACACACAGCTCTGCTAAACGATAACATATCTCTTCTTCTAACTTGATATCTCGTTAATTCTGGCGGACAGAAGGACAGATCGAGAGCAGAGCCAAATGAAAACATAGGCAGAGTGAGAACGAAACACAGCAGACACCCAGTGGAGGATGAGAGTGTGGTCCAACTCCCCAAACGGAGTAACAGTGAGTGCAGACTTGGCAACTGCAAGCCAACAATGGTGGACACACTCCCAATTCTCCCCTCACGTTGAAGGAAAACACTATCTATAGCAATAACACTGTGATAATAAAAGGGTGTCCTTCGCTGTGATTATGGCTACAATAGACAGAAGCAGTCAGATATACGACACGGATCAGCGCACTGCAGTAATCACATATTTCCAGGAAAGAACATCTTAGAGGATATTATAGGTTTGGGTGAAACCTCCTTAGATAATGGAAACAAAATAAAGCCATTTACATGTAATAAGCTGCTTCAGGTATTGGTTTAGGATGTCAAGACTTTATTCCAATACCACTTTGATTAACTTGAGTGGCATGTGTAGACTTAAGCAGATTATATTTACAATAAATTAGATTTCTTTGTCCCCTATTGATCTCACACTGAATATTCTTAAAGGTAAAATGTTCCATGTCTTTTGGCGAGATAAGTCAGAATTACTCAGGCACACAGATGGAGGGAGACCACTGATCCCCAATGATTTAACACATATATTCACTGTCAACTATTTTACAGGAACACCCACAACAATGACTCAACAAAGCTGGAAAGTTTGATAAAACAAGAACACATTTTTGTGTAATGATAAAACTTCTGGGAACGCACCATTAAAGTGTTAACATCAGCTGTAACACTAGTAACAGCACCTAAAAAGTTGTTGGTACAGTGAGCTGCTGTCTTTAGTTGAGTCAAAGAAGAAAGCAAAGTTACAGGGGAGTTTTTTTCTTAGTTTTTAATGAACAAAACTTGGTGTATCACCTCTTCTTGTTCACTGTTTTAATATCTAGTATGGCCAGCATCAAGGGCAAAACGTAGAAATGACTACTTACATTTATAATAATCACAAACTGAATCAGTGATCAGACACTTCAGTTTCTTCAGTACTTTTAATAAGATACCTTAAGACCCAAAGTCTTTTCCTGGGCAACAATACCCATGTAGACCGGATGAGAAAACTGGTAGAATCCCTCCGATATATCAGCAAGAGAAGAGAGCTGGTACACTGTTTCATCAGAAAAGTGCTGCCATAATTAAAAAGCAAAGGTCCAGTTAGGGATGACAACCCTACCTGCCAGTCCAGAGGCACTGTACCCAAGCACATTTTAAATTTCACCTGCCTATTTCCACGAAACAAACCGATTTGCCTGTAATTCAGTAAAAGGGCGGCATTTTGTGTTGCTGCAAACTCAGCAGAGGCCATCAACGAGAGACTTCATCCATACACCAAAAACCAATGCACACCAACGCTGGATACGCAAAACCAACTTCACTGTTTGATTTCATCTTGTGGCAATGGATAGAATCCAAACCGTGCAGATTCTGCACACGGCGAGTCCAACGGCAGGCAAATCGGTGCGTACAAATAACAGACGAGAAAGAAGACTATGCCGTGAGGGAAAATGGAGGTGGATTACAGACAGTGTGACAGACAGTGAACAGATATCAGTGTCAGGGCTCTGGTCAGGATTTAGTGACAAGCTGGGAGCAATGCTGCGGATGTACTGCTGGGGTGATGTATTCTGATACGCGCCGGTTGGAAATGTGACAAGGTGAAGGAGAGTCACTGATGAATCTCAGGGCTGGAGGATATTCAGCTCCAAATAGACGCACAAAGAAGGAGAGGAGCGAAGATGATAATACGGGACGGCGAAGAGGAGAGGAGAAAGATGAGGAGTTACAGGAACGCCTACCTTTCTTGACTTTCTTCGACGGCTGTTTCTTCTTGATGTATTTGGTCGCCTCCTGTTGAAGTTCCATGTCCTCCCCATCTCCAGTCACCTCTGCTATAGGCTCAACACCCCCTGAGTGAAAGGTAGAGAGAATCTGTCAGCAAATTGGGTGCTATATACACAATGATATGATAAAAACTCAACAAGTGCTTTCTTTTATTGTTAGAAAAGGCTTTTTTCAACAAAGGTATGCTCAGAGGTGCTCAGGGTGATGACAGCCCTCTACAGCTGGCCAGTTAAAGAAAGCAGGCTTTTAAAAAAAACAGCTTTGCTTCTGGACATCTTGACAAAGTCAAACATTTCTCCACCAAGTTTTACTGACAGTTCTGGGATTTGCGCTAACAAGCTTGACGTGCCAAAGACTGCTTCTCCTCTGCAGTTTCTGTGTGCGTTGTAAAGCTAAAATTATACTTTCAAAAAGATTTTAAGTGAAAGTCTTGCCACATTTCACTGGCTCTACGTTGATACCTTAAGCTACAAAACCATTAGGTTTGCATAACAATGTAGTGGTAGGTTTGAACGCAAGACGCAGCAGTAAACCCACTTTGATTATGGGCATCTGAGATAATTAAACACCTCTGAAAACCTTTTTATTTTTTTTATTTCAGTGGAGTTTTTGCTTGGTATCACTTTTATGAGTTGGTTCTATTGGTACAGATCACCCCATGATTTACATACTTGTATGTTGTTTTGTATGCTGTTTCCAATATTCTACATTATAGGGCTCCGGTGGACAAATGTTCATTTCATTTAACCAGTTCTTTCTTCATAAATATGATCTAGGGGCTAAAGTTAAGGGTCACTCTTCTTGTAAAGTGCTAAATTCTATTATCATTGCTTCAGTTTGCCACTGCCTGGTGCTCAAACGCTAAAGGTCTGCCTCCCACCTGTCACGGCATTGGACGATTTCTGAAGAGCCAATGTGGTTTTTCACTATTTCCATTCAGAAAGCTGATGCTCCAACCACAAAAGCTAGCTCCCAGCCATAATCTTGCTGCACTTTTTCAATAAGTACAGCGCATAATGTTGGCCATATGATAATATTTCAGTGTTTCCCACGAGTGTGTGGCACAGCATGAAGGCCTATGCATGCAGGGACTCAGATCCCGAATACGCCACTATTGGGAGACACCGCAATTTATCGTTGTTCCCTGAAGGCCCCACATGCATTAGTAGATGCTACTAGATGGCTGGGCAATGCAGACAAAAATTCTGAAAGTTATAGAAGTGTGAAATCAGGTGTTCTAATGTCAGATTTAGTACCTGTCAGGTGCACTGGTGTGACCGATCAAATCTGAGCCCTCCAGTTTTTTTGTAATCTTGTCATCCATGCCAAGTCAAGTCTAGTTAGCTTTTATAGCACATTTAAAGACAAAAACAAAACACTGTCCAAGAGCTCCACAATGTCAGATGAATAAAACTAATTAAAATAAAGTCAATAAAAAAGATAAAACAATAAAGACACGACAAATGTGGTTGGAATCTAGTCAAAGACAAACTTTGAAGGAACAAAATTGCATCGTTAGAAGCAGGAACATATTTTTAAAAAAATGTTGGTGACTAAGCGAAGATTAGTTTTCTCCACCCTAAATAATCTGTGACTCAGCGTTCCGATCTAGACTGCTTGGTTTGGATGTTACTTCTGTTAAATCTTTCCAATTTCTTCCTTAACCACATTTCAAAATTACATTAGTCTCCTGCATCTACACCGGACTGTGTTTCTCATTGTGTTTGCATATATTTACACCAACATATATAAATCAAACGTACATCTTTTAGGATGTTTCAAAAAGGCTGAATAAAAAATAAATAAAAAAAAAATAGTGTTGAACATGTGGTTTGCAAGTGTGTGTGCGTGTAAACCTAGATGTGTGAGGGTGTGATTGTGTGTGTGTGATGAAATCCCTGCTAAAATCCCACGGATCAGTCTGGATTTAGGGAGCTCCTGAGGCCGATGAATTGGACGCCTTGTCTCTCTCCGTCCCACCTCTCTGTCTCCTTCTCTCCCCCCCTTTCCTCATTCCTCTTCTCCCCTCTCTGTCTCCTCTTCCTCTTTTTTTCTACACCACCTTGTCTCCATCTGCTCTTCATCCTCCTTTCCTCCCTCCTCATCCTTCTCTTCTTGCCTCCTCTGCCTCTTTGTGCCCTCTTCTTTCCTTCCCTCTTTTTCATCCCTCTTTTCTGTTTTCTGTCCTGCCTCCCTTTTCTATTTCTCATCCCCTCCCCCTCCATCACCTTTTTCCCATATTTTCTTCTGTCAATTGTTCCCTCCTTTTCTCCTCGTTTCATCCTTCACTTTCTCCTCATTTCCTCTGCTCCCTGAGGATTGTGTCCAGTTTCACGGTACTTTCATTTAATATGCGCTACACACATCGTGCCTTTGTGCTGTGTGTGTATGTGTGTGTGTTTGTGCATGTATGAGACAGAGCGTGCATGTGTGTGTCTGCCATCATGTCTACCTTAAGGTGTCTGAGAATGTGTGTGTGTCTCCATCTCCCCCACTGTGTCTACATCTGTGTGTGTGTGTGCATGCGTATGTGTGTGTGCAGATTATCCTAAGCCCTCTCTAATATTTATCCTGGCCTTTTTTTAAAGCCAATCTTGTTCTCTTTGGTGAGAGCACAGCCTGTGGCTTCAGACACACACACAGACATACACGCTAAATCACAGTTGTTTGAAATGGGATATGCCCCGCTCTTAATTGGGCAGGTGTTTTTCTAAGGCGAGTTGTTTTTTTTAACGCTGTCCTACAATTTCACGGGGAATGTGTGAATCTGTGTGTGTATGCGTGTGTTTTAACCTCATTCTTACATCAACATCAGGTAAGGAAATAGCCCACCTCTGGAGTAACTTAGTCTGAAACAAAATCACATCACACACAGACCGTCTCTTACCGCTGACCTCTCGTACATTCCTCCCCTCTCCCTCCTTCTCTCTCTGTAAACAGTAGGTGTCGTAGCGCTTGGTGTGTTTCCCTCGGCTGTGGTCAGATCTATATTTGTCTCACTGGACAGGTTATCAGATTCAGACTTAATACTAATAAAGGGGACATCTGGTCTGCTCATTTGCAGGTATGTGTTGTTACTCTGGGAATAGAAAAAAAATTCCTTTCTATCTCGTACTGCCTGTTATGCAGCCCTGCAGTTTAGCATCTGCCTGAAACAGGCGACATTAGCTGTGGGCTCTTTGTAGGTCCCTGACAGCCTACTTTCTTCTGATTGGCAGGCTTCATGGAAGCCTTTGCTTGTGAGCACCAACTAATCCTGCTGCTGGTGTGGACGTCCCAGAGGTAAACTGTAACATAGTAAAGTAATACTTTCAAATCCATACATGTGTGCCAGCCATATATATATTTTTGTCTATTTACACCCTTGTTCATAGGTGTACATTTGGGAAATGCTCTAAAATGCCAACGGAAGAGGAAAACATCGGGACGGCCCCTAACTGTCAGGTACTAAAGATAATGTAGTAAGTGAAAGATTACTACTCAAGCAAACTGCGTTGCGAGAACACGCGCGTACAGACAATTAGACAAAAGATAACCACAGTTGGTTTCATGGCCACGCTGTACGCGGTGTACACCACCATAAAAAGAAAAACTGACAACGGCTCAGTACAACAAAAGTAAACAATGGTGAGAAACCTTGGATTCAGAGCAGTCTGAAGCCTGAGCTTTAGTCTAACAGGATCAAGTTTACATACATTTACCATTAGTCAATTAATTTGGACAATGTTTAATGATATATACAAAAGCTAGACCAAATTGGCACCACTTGTTATCCTGCTAAATTGTGAGTTATTACAGTCACTAGAGCGAACAATTTGCTGGTTTAGACATCTTCCCTAGATGCCAGACGTTTCAGAAGAGCTCTGCCCACTTCCTTAAATTTCTCACAAATGAAGAGATAATGTAATTTTAGATCTACGCTGTTTGGTTAAGTCAAAAACTCTCGTCCATTTGTACGGTTAGAGGGTTTATTTAGGCTGGTTTGAAAGCTGTCAATCAGCACCGTCAGTGGACATGACCTCAGCATTTCAGAGATCACTGCTTATTTTTTCAAGATGATGAAACCCGATTATGTGTATATGTCCTGATTTTTTTTTGTCATTCAGATGTGACCAGGTGGTTGTTTTATGTGGCGACAATCTCCAAACACATACTTTTCATTGCTTTTCACAGACTTAAAAACAAGTGGTAGAAGAGGTACAACCAAACAGGAAAATGGCATGATATCAGTTTTACTGTTACTAGTGAAGCTGTAGAATCAGTGACACAGATTAGGTGTGACATTGGTGAGCTTTGCTATGAGCAGTAATAGTAGATGTATGTCAAATTGTTTTAAAACTGTTGGGCGTGAGGGGAACCGGTTTTAAGTTACTCTTTCAGCTGTTTCAAACTGTTCCAGGACCTACACCCTAAACTTTCCTGCATTCAGATTGACTTAAAAGTGTCCCAAAGTTTCTTCTAGCTATCAAAACTGCTTAAAATCTACACAAAATGTGTCAAAGGCTCAATAAGGGTTGTATAATCACTACACCATCGGTAGTCGTAATAGCAGATGTAGTGTAAGCATGAGAAGTATTAACAGTCGAAATAACGGTTATAGTATTCGATGATTAACTTGGAATGTATTCCAACTGCTGCAAAGTGATCCCGCGCTGGGAACGGGACATAAAAGCTGCACTTTCTCTGTTTCATAAGCTGAGAGTAAGCCATAACATTCTGCAGCGTGGTTGGCTCGTCCACCTGGTGAAGTCAGCATGAAACCTCAAGTTTCTGTTATTACACACTGTCTGTGCAACTCCTGGATCTGGACAGACAGCAGGTGTGCGACGAGTTTTGGACAACTTTGGAGAGTTAAGAGGTTTAGAGGCCACCTGCACATGTGTTTGGGTGGACAGTCTGGGACATGCGGAAACCATGTGCAGCTTGAGGCAATTTGAACATTTGCGGATCTGTTTGTATATAAATGGGGATAGCTGGGGTCAGTCAATGACAATTTGAGGAAAGCTTGAAGAAGGTTCAAGCCATTTTGTGACAATTTGGAATAATGCGGTATGGTGTGGGGCCATTTGGGCCGGTCTTTGACAGTTTGGGGCCGCTTTGGGACAGTTTTGGAACACTTCTGGACAGCTTGGTCGAGGGGTTAAGCTGCTTCCAATAGACAGCGCTGTCTTGGTTTGCTGTATGGAGACACCAGTGCATTCCTGCTTTATTCTGGGCTGCGGTTTGAAGATGGGGGTGACACTGCGCTGCTGTGGTTACCAGCAATTTGGCTGTGGGCTTTACGCTTTTTCAAGCCCCCCTCAACGTACACATGCTCGTGCACACACACATATGCACGTACAGTATGCTAGACCCACAAATTTGCGCACACGCACGCCCACACTGACATGCTTTTGAAAACACACATCAAAAACCAGCGAGTGTGATTCCTTTAAAAAACTGGTGCGTGAATCAGACACCTGGTATCTTTTGTCTAGCTTTCAGTCTGAGCCTGCAAACCACATTTCAGTACTACAAAGGCACATTCACACTTACAATGCATATATTGCACATGTCTAACAATGAGATCTGTGCCACTGCAGTCGAATTACAAAAGCTACAAAACTGCATGAATGCTGTTAGATCGTGGCTCTCAGCAACTCAAAAAATAATTATTGAACTTCCCAGATTGACAAAACATTTCAGATATATTGAATGATGGGCTTCAGGTATCGGTTGATTCAGTCTCAAAATAGAGCTCTGCTGTTATATATATAGCAATCTGGAGGAGAACTCTTCAATTAGGAAACACCACAGAGCGAGAACAAAGACAGCTGGTCAGGATTACACACAAGACATGACCTACACTTACACATACTACATGTATTTTCCTTTGCTCTGTGTCTTCTGAACTTACACATACACACACATACATACATGTGCGCACACACTCGTGCACACGGACGCAGCCCATCTTCTCCCCTCTCTTTAAGTCTAAAATAGATGCAGGCCCCAAACCACAGCTACCAGTGGAACACTGTGAAAATAACTGCAACGCACATACATACACACACACACATGCACTATGGGGGTGTGTGTGTGGATGAGAGCGTGTGTGTGTGTGTGTGTGTGTAGTCTCTGTGTCTACTTGCTTCGGTTGGACTGTGAAAATAAGCAAACCCTTTGACTTCATTAGCGGAGGAGAGGAGAGGAAAGAAAAAAACTGAGGACATGCGAAAGTATTACATCTAGAAACTACAGCAGGGTTTAATACATTAGAGCAGGAATCAACATATGGCACTGCATTAAAACAGGGAAAAAGAGAGAAACAATCACAGGAGTGAACATCCGAAAAAGATAAACAACATACCAGAAACTGATCAACAGCGAAAAAAAAAAAGAACTAAAACACAAGATTCACTGTCGGTTCAAGGAGAGGAGAAAGCAACGGGGTAAACAGCTAGGCACAGATGGGAGACAGGACAAGGGTTTGAGGGAAAAAAGAAGAAGCATGCACTCACTTATTTAACTTATTTAGATAGATATAATGTGTGTACATGTGTGGGTGGAAGAAGACCTCGCTATACACGCCTCCCTAGCTGAGGGAGTTTCAGAGTTATGCTGACAACACGCTGACTAATGAAGCGTGTGATAAACAGTCCTGATTTCACCAGGTGTGTGTCTGTGTGTGTACAGGCTGCAGCTGTTGAAGCCTGAAGTTGGACTGAATGAAGTCATCAGGGTGAGACAGAGGTTCGTGTAATGAAGAGAGCCGCATAACATGAACACGCAACTTAGATTAAAATACAAACGACAATGGAGTCGCAATATATTAATGCTCAGAATTAGTGCTCGACTGATTTGTTTTTTGTTTCTTTGGGTGCAGATATTTATGATGGCCAATATATAATGCTGACATAATGTTTAGCTTTTTTGGATAATATGCAAAGACATAAACCCTCCGAGACATGTAGGTTTCCCGAAGAGCGACTCTGAAGCTCTGTGTGGCGGCTCTGGCTGTCGACATCTTAGCAGGGCCTGACTAATCCAAAAATTAGTTAGAGCGTGAGTAGAGCTCAAGTGGGCCAGGCAGACATCTCTGGACTGTGCAATGATGGCCCCCACCTGTGAGCCTTGATACAACTGAAAAGGATGCGTTTATAAAAAAATAACCTCCTTACAGCCACTGTGACTGAGAAGATTAGACAAAAAACGTCTGGGAATCCACTACGACCGGGATTGGCTTGCATTTGGAGCCAATCTCAAGTGGCCATTTGAGGAACTACATATGTGCATCATTTTTCAGCCCTGAAGGTTGCTGCTTGGCTGTTCCCTGCCAATTTTAGAATTGATGCATACTTAACATACTCTCTCTTTCAGGTCAACTAGCTTAGCAGATGGCAAAGGCAAAAAAGCAAAGAAGTCTCCTCTCCTCTGCTCAGTGTGCCACATGTTCAGCTTCTCCTCTGCCATTACAGTGATAATGATATTTGTAATTAATGTAATCTGTTTAAAGACACGGAGACATAAACAAGGCAACGTGGTGTACGTAGTCCAGTGCAGCGAGGGATGCCAAGACCTGGACATCCACAAGCACATGGCTCAGTACAGATGAGCAGCTCCTCAGGACAAGATGTCCACCTGCATCTTAAGGGCAAAGGACACTCATTTGAAGACTTTGGCCAAGGGGGACAGATGGTTTGAGAGAGGGGTGGAAGAAGTCATCTATGTCAAAGTGGAAAGACCATCCCTCAACAGAGTTGGAGGTCTGAGGCATCACCTCTCAGCTGTTTACAATTCAGTCGCAAGATCTCTCCCCAGGAAGATGAACGCACATTCACATCTAGCCAGAAAAGACCCTAACGAACGCCACTGTGGCAGGGGGAGCACTAACGACTCACATAACGAGGGGGAGGAGCAACAAACCCCCAAATGAAACCGAAGATTAATTTGTGTAATTAACACATTACATTTTTAACACATTAACACATGAACAACACAGTTATTACTCATGAGATATAAAAAATTCAAACTGGGGGGGTCACAAACAAAAACTTGTTATCTCCGGGATCGTGGCTCAACCAGTTTGAGAACCACTGAGTTAGTGAATAGTTAGATTAACCATGTCAAAACTGCTAGTTTGGGTGATTAAACAACGACACAAGTGTCAGTGCAAAGGTCATGCAGTAGTTAGGACCTAGAATAC
>NW_007578623.1:210957-220957 GCF_000690725.1 Stegastes partitus
ACACACACACACACACACTTAATTAATTGATTCGGTTCTGCTCCACTGAACTTTGTGCTGAATTACTATAATCACTATAATCGCTTTTAAACAAGCCTTTAAAGTTTTATAGTCCTCTTTCTCTCTTTCTTTCCCTAACACCCACCCACACACACACACACACAGACACACACCCACATACACTCACACCACACACACACACACAAAGTAATAATTCTCAAAAACAACAACAAAAAAGCATCATCGACAAAGCTCATTGAGCAAGTGAAAGAATATAAATATATATATCGATGTGATTATACATGTATTTACCCAGAACCAATCCGTTCCTGACTTTCTGCGGCACACTAAGCCTTGGCTGCAATAATAATTACAGTTAAATTAACTAAATGCTGTGAAATTAGGCCAAAACTTAGCATGTGCAAAACACAACTGCACTCATTTGCTGTTACGTTGACCCATTAAGTGAAAGCAACATCAGACAAAAACCTCACGTTGACCTGAAGTCCGTTACGCCTGTGGCAGCGCAAACAATCAAACATGCTACTGTGAAGCAATTTATGTGAGCAGCACCTTAATGTTCTCTATAATGCTCATTCAAGTGTATTCGAGCCAATCCGTGGACTGGAACAAGATGCAAACATCCACAAATGAATCCTTAATAGCAAACGCCTGGACTGAAATTAAGCAATAAACACCGCAACAGTAATAGTGGAGTGGTGTTAATTATATACTAGTACTCCATTATTTTTTTGTTTTATGTTTTCAATGCCAGGCATAGGAGAGGGGAGGATAGGGAACGAAGGAAAGTAGGAGGCTGGGGAGGAAAGGAGGAGAGGCGACACACTGTAATTGATGATCATGTCAAAAAAGACCTCTATAAACTTCAGCCAAGGCTAAATGATCCGTAAGGTGTGTGCGTGTGTGAGACAGAGTGTACGTATGATTTTACGAGTGTCTACCTTGCAAATGCAACTTTACGTGTGCGTGTGCCCGTTTTTATGAGTGTGTCTGCGCTGTGTATCTGACATGGGTTGTGTATGTGCTCCATGAGCGTGTACCTGCACTATTTCTTTTCTGCATACATGTGTGTGTGTTTGTAGGCGTTGCTCTTTCTAGGGCGTGTGTACAGATGCATTTAAATACGAGTCTGTGTTTTGGCAGTAAGGTGTGCTATGAATAGGCCTCATGTTTTTGCCTGCTGAAGCCTAAAATCTGCACCGAGGGACCAGCTTCTACGCGGCTGTCCACCAACACACCCACATTCACCTTATTTCATCACTGCTTTTTTCGGAAGGTGTTGATTCGATGATTTAACGCGGTAAATAATAAAAAAAGAGAAAATAAGAAGGCTAGAAAAAAATAACATTATAAATGCTATTCAACACTTAAACTTCGATTAAGCTCTCTCTGGCACAAACACTTTAGATTTCAGCAGAATTCTGAGTATGTACATTGCTGGTGTTGAATCTTTCATGTGGCGTGCACTAGTAGAAAATTAATACTTTCAACACAAAAATAATTTTGTCTTCAGCAAAGATGCCAAAGACCACTAATGAACGGAGAACGCAATTACGATCTATCTCCACATACGACTTCCTTACCACATAACCAAAGTTCTGTTTTAGTATAAGTCTCGGTGGAATTCAGGAACTAAAACTACATAGTTAGGAATAATCGTGGTCATGGATAAAAAACAAACAAAAGAAAAAACTAACGTTGCAGGAGAAAAGATGTTAACTGTGATCTCTAGAGACAAAGTAAGGTATTTATTGTTTTACGGCTGACCATCCACCCAGACCTCATCCTCAAGAGTATCAGCGATGCTACATTAGCGATGCTACATCATCACTTTATTGCCTCGTAATTCTCATTTCAATGACCACAAGAGGTCAAGAACACATAAAGACGACACAGATCACTGGGTTTTTTCTGACAATCTCACAACCAATTCACAACAACTTCAAGTTCTATTTAGAACGCTGTACCTATGAGGTTAAGTGAACTGTTACGAGCTGTAATTTTGCACTGCAGATAATATTGTTCTGAATATTGGGTTCATTTAACAGGAAGCATCGACCATGTGTCTCTCTTTTACTAAGCTTGTCCCAACTGACTCTGATTATTACGTTGACACAGTTATTGGTGGTATCTGGTGAAAATGCCTCTTAATCTCTGTGTCTATCATCACATAAGCAGCTTATTTAATGACAAACTTGTGCACCACTTGGCGTAACTCTCTGATTTAACATTTCAGAATTTCAGTTGATGGCATTTTGTCTTTCAATCTCAGGAGCACCCAGCACAGGTCGATTTAAGTCTGAAGAACTGCGTTGCATCAGCTAATCAAACCCATTTTTCTCACTCCACAGCCTTCTTTCCAGTTTCAATCTCAACTCCAACAATCGACTGTGTTTTCCGCTCTCCCATCCTCCCCCCATGCTCTTTCTTTTTCCTTCCCCTCCCTGACTCACCAGGAGCAGCGAGATTCTGGACCTGAGCAGGGACCTGGACATTAGCCTCGGAGGCCAGGGTGAGGCGGCCTCCCTTGCCGATGCGATCACAAAGCAGGGTGATGTGTTTCTTGAGGCGGGCGGTGTCACGGGGGAGACCCAGCACCGGGCCTCCGGTCTGGGCCAGGGATGTGGCCTGGTCCTTGGGGCTCCGCGACAAGCAACTCCGCAGGAGGTGGGAGACGGCGGCGTCGCAGCTCTCCTCCCAGCCCTGAGGAGAAATACAGGAAGGTGAGAGGTGGGACAAGAGAAGCAACTAAAATGTCCATATAATAGCATTTTATTATATTGTTGAGCTAAACTTGTAAAAAATAAAACAAGGAGATGAGGATGTAACAAAAGCAGGTGAGAAGGAAATGTTTAAAGACCATCGGAAGCAGAGTGATGAAGTGGTGAGTGGATCTGATATTAGCTTCTATTTTATGGTTTTATCAGTTCTGGTCTAAAAGGTTTTGGTTTTGTACATACGACATTTTAACACAAGGTTATTAATTACAATTACTCAACCGTACAAAAGTCAAGATCAATTGAACGAAACTATGCACAAGTCCATAAGGTTTTGAATAATCCAGAGTTTAAAAAGTATGTTTTATAGTCACAGCTTTATAGTCATAGTGAGTGCCAACCAGCAAAGGAAGCGGTATGTGCTGCCTTCGCTGCAGGTTTTAGCGAACAGCTTCTGGGGCGTCACAGAGTAGCGAGCAACACAGGCGGCGTTATCAAAACTTCCAGCAAGGCAACGTTGCCATCCTCAGAAGCTGGAAGCTTTCAGTTTGATGCGAACACACTTCAGCAGCGAAGATGTATTTACACCGTGCTAAGTAGCAAGCATTAGCACTATTCAGTTCAATTTTATGTGTATAGCACCAGTTCAGAATATACGTCATCTCATAGCACTTCACATAATAAGATGAAGACCTTATGCACTGTCCTTGTTATTGCAAAAACTTTTTTCCCCCTTGAGTCTCAATACAACCGCAAAGTTGTGTCATGTAATTTGGGGAACGTAGACAAACGCAGCACCAGCTTTTTCTCCCCGTTGTGCTCTGTGGGATCCAAGATGCCCCGTTTCTATTGGCCGCATGGTCATACATCATCGCGCAGGATCCAAAGTTTAACAATATTGCAAACGCGCGGTGTCTACAACCTGTGCTTGCGGCATGGCGTTGTTGCTCGGCGCAAGCAATTGAAATGAATGGGTTTCAGAGCGCAGCGAGCGGCTTTCACACAGGACGCTGATGTCGATATAAAAAACAGGAAAAAAAACAAGTGAACCATTGGTTTGATTGCCAATCTGTATCAGCAAATGCCCGAACTTTAGACTTTGGAACTAACATTGAAAGAGACAATGTAGGAAGGACTCAGAAAGAGAGGAGATGATCCAAAAAGAAAAGACGTGAAGGGAGCAGAACAGAGGGAATAAAATGTGGGGGGGAAATCAATGGAACATGTAGGAAGTGAAACAAAACAGTAATTAGAAGAAGCGCCCCAGAGTGACAAGGAACTGAGTAAAGAGAGAAGCATGAGCAGGAAAAGACAGGAGATGAAGGGGGCATGAAGACGGTGGGGAAAAGGAGGCAGGAAAGATTTAATGGACCATTATTAGTTCTAAACCTTGATGCTTTAACAACGTTCTTGACATTTATTAAAGAGCAAGAAACCAATAAAACCTGCTGAAACAAACGGGACGGACACACACAAACACACATGGCAACAACGGCAGTTTCGTCACTGACTCCCTGTTGTTTGTCTCGGGCTGATACAACAGGTCTGGACATCTCTCACAAACACACAAACTTCAGCCAACTCATCCCCATGCAAACCAATGAAACCCGACTCAGTCATCTGAATGGATCATTTAGACGGTAAGCCGGAGGAGGAGGAGGAGGTGGGATGTTCAGTGTGTGTGTGTGTTGGGTGGGTGAGGCGTGTAGGAGGGTGGGTGAGGGTGTGTTGACAGGTACCCTTCTACCCTCCAAACCTCCCACTCCCCCCCTGCTCCCCCCCTGCCTGCCTGCCGCCATGCTGATAGGCCCCTAATGAGCCATAATGACAGGTAATCAAGCCTGTAATGATGATGACAGAGAGATACAGACAGAGACAGGGAAAGAGAGAAAGACAGACAGACGGAAAGAGAGAGAGAGAGGGAGAGAGAGAGAGAGAGAGAGAAGGAGTCCTTAAAGGTCAAGGAGATGAGATGATGACAGAGGGTAAGGCAGATATTAGAGACAGAAAACAAGATGAGGGGAAAGACGAAGCAGAGATAAGAATGAAGGAAAGACAGTGGGGGAAAAAAACGGTCTGGAAGGAGGAAAAAATACGGGAGAGGAGGAGGAAGAGGAGGAGAGACGGGAGGCGGGTGACCTATTCGTACCACAATACCTCTCCAGGTTATCAAATACTTGGAAGCAAATAACTGCAGGTTTCTGTGGAAACTTGGCACGCTCACGCACGCGCTCACCGACACATACGTTCCACATGCTGCGGAGGAAAATTAAATGTCTTTAAACCTAAACTGCAGACATTCATCCTCCCGAACGAGAAGAAAGGAAGCACAGAAAGGTGGAGCGAAGCGGGTTTGGACCGAGGCCAGAGCGATAAATTAAGACAAAGTTCCCACTAATGCAGAAATAGGAGCGACGTTTGTTTTCTGTACCCAGAAACAAGAGAGGGTTTGTGTTAGTCACTGATCTTTGAAGACCAAAGCAGCTTAGGTCACTGAACATGTGTTGCTTTTTAAAAAAGGGAAGACTTTGGGTTAATGCGCATTCATTACTCTTAAAAGTTGTGCTTCTCGAGGTACACGTCCACCAAGGCGAGGTTTTATTTTTTCTCCAACATTTCAAGAGAAATGTGCTCATGGAGCCAAAAAGGAAAGCTTTGGGAAGTTTTAGCAAACCACTGAAATAGAGAGAAACGTTGACATCAATGAGCAAAACTATAAATATTGGTTGTTTAACGATTCTTAAGAGTTTATGTGGAGTTGATTGTTGTGTCGACTCAGATGTAGTTTTTAGGGCCTTTGCCGCGCTAATATGGATATTTTGTAAAATTAACATTTCCCTCTTCTCTTGGGATGCTCGTCCACACACAAACGGCATTTAAGAAACCTCTTGTGGAGAATTTTTTAAACACTTTTGAAAGAAAATTTGTAGAAACTCAGATTTATGTGTATCCGTGTGGACATGTAAAACCAAGAGTTTGGGAAACGAAGTTGTCACACACATGACTCTTGTTGCTCTGTGAAATGAGCATCTGACTGAAGGAACAACGTTTGTTTAGCGCTAGCACTTCCAAGTTTACAGCTTGCTTTATCCACAGCATATACGGCTTAAAGTCTGTTGAAATGATGAAATTACATTCTTCCCTTCTGTGGTATTCGACATAATGTTAAAGTCGACAGACCAGGCATGCATGTCAGGGCATTAGTAGTCGTTTTTTGAATTCTCACATGCACAGATATATTTTGTAAAATGATGTTCTTGTAGAATTCTTCTGCTTTTCTTTTTTAAACAGAGGGGGAAAATATCAGTCTAGGAACATATCCACAGGGCTTAGGTGGCCACTATTGTGCCAAATTGTGCTATACTACCCGAAGCGCTGGATAAAGTGAAGGTAGGCATGACAAAATAATCTTAAATACATATGAAACTAAACCCGTGTTCCTGTATGGTCATTACTTTTAAAGATGATGTTATAAAAATCAGATATAAACTGCTGATATTTAAAAGTGCACAAGTGGCTTTAACTCTGTCATTTATCAACCTGTGTAGCTTCACTGTGCCACTGTTGTCGCTTTGACAAAGACACACACACACAGATAGTTAAAATACTTTCCTTTTCTCTTATTAAGTCTCCCAAGCTTCGTATCCTCAAAAAGCCTGCGGACTGCATCAGGAATATTAAGTCTGACAAGGGGGAAATCCCAGGTGTGATTGCAACATCATTGGACAGCCATGGATAAAATGTTCCCGAGCCCAGCACACAACCTTGGAGGACTCCCAAAGAGACAGGTAAAGGTTCAGAAAGCAATCCCTCAGTCCTGACATCCTCGTCAAGACTGGGAAAGTCATTTGAGGAGCCCGACTTACGGCTCCGTGAGAACAATGTCATACAGTCGGTCTCCGGGGCAAACGTCGACCACACGATCACTTCCCTCCACCAAATCAGTGAAATCCATTTTCTGAAAGAATATCACAAAGACTGCATTTGGTACAGTACAGCTTCTTTTTTTTCCCCTTCACTGCGTAACTTCTGAGTGTAATCAACTTTAAATATGAGCAATTACTGTAAATGCTTTCGTACGTACAATCACAAGCCCTAATATGGTATAAAAACATGGGCCTTGACTGGAGAGCAACAGGACAAAGGGAGAATTTAAGTGAAGTGCTCTGAGTTCAATTAAAAATATGGCCAAATGTAATAATGTCACCCTTATTACTAATTACACACAATCTAGTTCTGCTAGTGCAGTAATTGTCTTGTAAGTTTATGAACGTGTCAATACACACCAGACAGTGGAAGTCTTATTGTGAGGTGAAAATCCTTTAAGTATATTTTTATGTGGTGTGGCGTTATTTTCTCCGTATAATTTAGGACCGTAACGACCCAGAAATGGACGAGGAAGAATGGAAAAATGGACCGAGGGCCTGAAGACACCTGATAAAGCAACCTTGCTGCCAGACAAAAATAATAAAAGCCGTCCTCCGCAGTATTTGGGCATGGGATCTGTAGCATTAAGTCTAGTATTAAGTGGTAGTTAAAGCTGGAGAGAGATTGTGGTTATGGAAAATAAACTATGATTAAGGAGTGGTTAGGCATATAAAAGACATCAGCCATGCGTTGTTTTAAAACAGGCGGCTATGTCACGGTTGTGTATTGCTTCAGGTACCAGTGAGACTTGAAATATGATCCAGGAAGTACAGTTGAGGGAAGAGATTAAAAGTTTTAAAAGCTTAACAGATGCCAAAACACTGCACAGTGGTTTCTAATGCTCCTCGACAGGACTTTACAACTTTGGAAAGTCATCACAGAGGAAGCCATTTCATCTTTAGTCACACCGATCGCAATGTAAATAGTAGAAATATGTTGTTCACGATGAAAAAGCAAACCACCGGGAATGCTCAGGGGCCAAAGTTGGTCTGAACGCGGCCTTAAAGGCACAAAAGTGTCCAGTGTGGATATTATTTCAGGAGTTACGAGGCCGGGTGGAGAGAAAGTTTTGGTCCAGGTTGTCTGCTCGGTGTGCAAGTCATATGGAACCACAATGATTCAAAAATCCATGTAGGGTGTTATATATAAAAGCAGCACCTGGTGAAATAAAACAGTGACTCTATGAGGCTCTGAAAAAAAGATTGGAAACACTTCTAACTTCTCTCCAGCGCTTCTTTACATCACAAAGAGCAATTTGACTCAATTCAGCTCAGAACATATGTCTAAAAACGTTCCTCGTAGTGCTGAAAATAGCTCTGTGGTGGTATAAGGCTAAAGGAACACTTTTGGGTACTATAGAGAGAATCTTGGTCAAGAGAGCAGGAAGTCGGTGCCAGGCTGGCTTTACGGCTGTATGATGGATTCTGGTAAAATAAACAGGAGACTGAGAATGTGGGGGGGCATTCAAGAATAGCATCCAGACAGACAGCGTTGGCAATTTTGTTGACTGACAGATGGAAAAAGAGACAAAAGAGGGAGGGAGAAGAACAAGAGAAAAAAAAAAAGGGCTGGTGAAGGGAATATGGCTGATGAGGAAGGGAAGGAGAAGAAGAAGAAGAAACCAGAGAGAGAGACAGAGAAGAGGAAGACAAAAAAATGGGGAAGTAAAAAAAAAAAAAGATGGATGGATGGATGGAGAAAATGACAGCATACAACAAGAGGGGAGGATATAAATAGGGACGGTGATGTAAAATAAAGAAGCAACGACGGAAAATGAAGGGAAACAAAGATGATAGCGATGGGGAGAAGCAGAGAAAAGAGATTTATATATTAATATTAGGAGGAGCTGATGAAGTGAGGAGAAGAGTTAGTGGAAAAAAAGGATGATGAAGAGTAAGAGAACGGACGGTAAATACAGAGAATACAGGAATGATGAGCGGTGAGATGAGCGTGAAAAGTGGGAAAAAATGGAAGATGAGAGAGGGATGAGGTGATGGAAGAAGGCAAAAGCAGGAGGCGGTCAGAAAAAAAAAAAGAAGAAGGGAAACGCTTGGAGTGAGAGGAGAGATGAAGTGGGAGGAGGATGAGGAGGGAGGAGAGAGAGAGGAGCAAGAGGAATGCATGAAGAAAATGAGAAGGAGGAGGCATTCTGCTTGGCTGCAACCAAATGAGACGTTGCGTTAGATACCACACGGACGCATTCCCTCGAGAGTTCCTCCCTCTTCTTTTTTCTCCTCCTCCTCTTCATGCTTTCCGACCTCCTCGTTCTAAATATTTCTATTTTCTTTCTGACTTCTTTCTTTTTCTGGTGTAATGAATTCCTGCTCTCCCAAAGGTTCTGATTGTTAGCGACGCATGCTTCGAGTTCTTTGCACTTTGTGTCTCTGAAAGATAATCACATAATCTCTGGTTATGTGACAGGTGACATACAGGTCTTAGGTCATTCGGTATTCTGTTACATATTTGGATGTTTCCCTCTTTCATGCCACAGAGATAGTTCTGTGGCTAATGGGATGCTGACTCTGTGCTGTAAAGTTCTGTGTTTAGTGGTCTTGAGCAGTGCTGTCATTAAAGTAATATAATACATAGTACATATTCATTTGTCAAAACTAATTCATCACATTACTTATTCTTTCCCGGTAGAAATATGTACACTAGTTATTACATTACTTTTGCATTACAAGATAACTCAGCGTGAGATCTACTGCCATGTAGTCGCCAGTTGACTATATATTTAAATTGTTCTACGTTAAATCTTCCGTATGTCCACTTATCAGTATAAAACTCAGTATTACCAAAAACCCAGAAGCAAAAATGGTGAAAACAAGCCCAAAGAGCACATCATGAAGACATTTCACAGCAAGAATGCTCTCAAAACAGTGTCTTCTTACAGTCCCATGGCCTCGTAAAAAAGGATAAAAATGCTTATATGCCTATTTAGACGACTATAGGCTTACTACAATATTACGCTTTGTGAGTGCCAAAAGTTCCCTTTTTTCACTTTTGGGTTTTGTAATTGTAAAAATGACAAGAATGTATACAATTCAGACTATTCAGAAGGAACTACATTGATTTACAGCTTTTATTCTGTGAATAATAATAAATAAATGAAACAAAGAAAAAAAAACAGAACAAAACGGTACATTTACTGTTAAGAAAGCAAAGATGGTGTTGCTTGGTGAAAACAAAACAACAACAAAAAACAAACTAAAACTAAATTTAAGTATTCTAAAATATTTATTTCAGTTAATTGTAAAAACAGGTTTAAAGCAAAGGTCATTTTTCCACAAGTTAGGTAAATTTTTGCATTTTTTTGTTGAACTTATAGAAGCAAG
>NW_007578623.1:225957-233060 GCF_000690725.1 Stegastes partitus
AGAGTTAAAACTCCATTTCACTTCCCCTCGTTTCCGTGGTAACCCCATAGAGTCTCCGGCTCCCAGTCACGGCTGAGGTCATCTGTGGGTGCCATGTCACTCACACCTTGCCAGTAAGCCACACATTCATGAATCAATGAACACATAATCCTTCCAAACGCTGTCATTTTTAACTTTAGTTCTGTTTTCCCACATTGACCCGTATATTTTCCCTAACCTTAAGGATGATAAGCATCTCTCACCTCCCTTTAAAGAAAAGTGTCCCAAATAAGTGTCAAATCAGACTTATTTTCTAATAATGACCAAAATGTAGCTGTAACACTGAGCATCAAAAGGTGACACGACATGTTTATCACATTATCAGATCACAAATACATGGCCAAGATCTATAATTTCTTTATTTACTCCTGATGCAATGAGCAGTTCAGATTGCTAGAAATACTAAAGGCTCACATTTGCATAAAAGTTTTTTGTTTTATTTTTCCATGACAATAATTTAGGGATGCATGATATACTGGCGACTACATTGGTATCGGCCGATATTAGTGTTTTTCCCATATATCGGTATCGGTCCGATGAACACATTTAGCCGATGTGAAAAACCGATGATTGTCTAACATTAGCGCCTTCATCTCTACGTTTGATTGATCACAGATGTTTTTACTTAAATAGTCCTGGACTTGAATGTTAAATATGTTTAAATATGTTTGACTTTTGTTACGTAATAAAGAAGACCATGTGGTCTAATTGGTACGGGCTTCTTTTGAATAGTTTTCACATTCTCACAGTGCTTACAAACAAAAAGTGAATATCGACATCGGTAATATCGATTATTGGTCATATCAGAAATCTTAATACTGGCTATCGGCATTGGCCAGAAATTGTAATATCGTGCATCACTAAAAATAATCTCTACTTTTAGCTGAATGCTGCTATGTAGTGTTGCTTCCTCTAGAGTAGATCTGTGCTGTCTCTGCCTCTCTCTCCAATTACTCTTCATCACTCACAGCAGCTCCAGCTCACCAGCCAACCTACGAGTCTGTTCAACACTGTAAAACTACTCTATGCTACAGAATGGGAAGTTGTGATATTGGAAAAAATCAGCCACACATGTTCGAGCTGGAAACCGATTCTGAAGAGGAAGAATCTTCAGCTTGAAACTTCACTGGTTCCTTAGGTTTGTTACACGTGAAACCTTGAAGAGGCGGTCATCAGTGCCCTGTAGTTTCAAGGTTGGAAGGTTCAGCAATGCATTAACACTGTATGGACATCCTAACAAGGTTAAAAAAAAGGACGATTTTTTTTAACAGAGAGCTTTTAAATTCAGCAAAGTAAAGTCAAAGAAAATGCATTTTATAACTGAAACTCAGGTATAAAATCAGCAAAGCTTCTGAAAAAGACCCTCAAAGAGTATTTCCAAAGTGGTCCTCATGAAGAAACTGGCACGCAAAATTTAGAACTCCCAGTGCATGAATTCTTGACATCCTCATGCGCAGTTTCAACCGTGCAACATACACACATACTATCTTCATCCCTCTCTACACACACACACACACACACACACACGACCCCGACCACCCTCCCCTCGGGGTCTCTCAAAGTGTATGAGTGTGTGTGCATATTGATAAAAGGCTCCAGGTCCAGTGAAGGGCTCCATTGTTGGCAGCGGCTCGGCTCCACACACACTCTGATTGATGCCAGCTGAGAGAACACAAAGACACATTTAGCCCGAACACACACACACACACACACACACACACACACACGAACTAGAGATATAAGAACATATGTGATCTAAAATTTGCACACAGGTTGACACAAACACACACTCTCATACAGATGTACAACATCAAGATGGAGTGAGAACGCACGCTTTAAGAAGACACGAATACACGCGATGCTTTGAACGCACCTTCAGAAAAGAGACAAATCCGCACATCTATTCACGAGCCGGTACAAACGCACACAGTAGCTGTTGGTTGTATGTCAGCAGCTGAACTACCGGTGACCTTAAACAACCTGCGGTTGAAGCTGCGGGGGTCGCGACCTCCTGACGTGTCTGCAATAAAGTCTGGACTCTATTCAAAACACATAAAAGGGACATTCTGCTGCATCTTACACGCTTAAGCCTGGTTTACATCTCAATGACAAGGTGCAA
Organism: Stegastes partitus; assembly: GCF_000690725.1. Taxonomy (NCBI): domain Eukaryota; kingdom Metazoa; phylum Chordata; class Actinopteri; family Pomacentridae; genus Stegastes; species Stegastes partitus. The sequence goes on from NW_007578623.1 coordinate 228,116, forward strand.
CTTTGTGACATTAGTTCTTCTCAGACTGGTCCTTTAACCATCACCTTTGAAAATCAGGATGAACAGATTCCCTCTTCTACACACTCTTCTATCCTTCTATTCATGTTGCGCTACCTCCGAGAGCAACAGCTTCTACTGCCAGCCGGCATTTTATGTTATTTTTGGGAGTCACAAACCACACGCAGACACACAAACAAACAGTCAGGTTTATGTATTCAGGCACAAATGCACAAAGATATGCACACACATGTTCCGAAGCCACAACAAACGCACTGAAAAACACAAACCGAAATCACCCTTATCTATGGAAATGCACGATTTAAAGCGCGCACAAGCACACACACAAACACAAAAACACACACACAGTCATACACAAACTACGTGGCTGTGGTTCAAATTAAGTCATTTTAGCCGACGGACCGCATGGGATTTGATAACTACGAGTAGCAACCCGTGGAAAAAAACAATTAGAAAGTTGTTTGAATGCTTAAAAATAGAAAAGAAAAGACCACCAAACAACCAAACTAAAAATTTGAGGGAAAGTTTGAGGCAGGGCTTGTTGCAGAGGTTTCAAAATACCGAAGAAAAAAAAAAAAGAAAGTTTCAAGGCTTGACTAACAGAGTTTAATCTCAGCGTGTTTGACTTGTGGTGTCCCGGCTTAGTGGCTTAGTTTCTGACTGTAAGCATGAACCGCGTCAATGTTTTTCACACTACAGCCTCATAAACAAACGCTTATTCCTAAATATCACATTCATGGACTTTTTTTGCCATCTGGATTATGTTGATTTTAATTAGCACAGTGAACGGATGTTTGTAATGAGCAACGCTTCAGGAACTAAAAGTAAGGTAATGATGCTTTCAGATGTCATAGCTTCCAGTTAATTAAATCATAAATATCACTTAGTAAAGGTTTTAAAGGTACTTGCCAGGAAGGTTGTTCTATGCATACTGAAAACTTGCCATACTTCTTCTGTGAACTTAGGCTAATACCTATAAAAAGCTTCTTTTAACCTGCATTAATTAACATAATTAGAAACAAGCTGTAGTGATAAATAAGACAGCACTTAAAGTTTAATTCACACACGACTTATGAGAACGACTGATGACCTCTTTAGACCTAAACTCTTCACTGGCTGAGCTTTGTGTGGTGCGCATGTTGATTGACACAACAGTCATTTGCATCTGTTTGATGGTCAAGTCTAGACTGCCCAAGGGCGAGTCGGAACACTGATAATTGCGCAGTAATCCCAGACTGAATCGATGATGTTGAAATAGGGGCTCTGCGGTGGCCAGACCATCTGTTGCGGGACTTCCCATTATTCTTCATCCCTGAAGGTAGTTCTTTGTAACTCTGGCTGTATGCATGTGAATGTGGGACTGGGAAATCAAAACTTTTATAGGACTCTGTAGAACTGTAAAGAGGATAATGTTCATACTAAACATTTCTACAAAATGTCTGCAGCTTTTTTTTCCCCACTTGAATTCCTACAATATCTGCTCAATGCAACGGGGACCTTTCCTTTATCTTAAACAACCATCTCACTAAGGTCACTACAGAAAAGCTGCAGAATGCAAACTCAAACATTAACATCCTATACTGTGTGCTGACGATGGAAATATAGTCTCATCGCTTTTTTTTTAGGACGTGGGGTCACTTTACAATCATCCAGATAGAACTGCTGGGGAGTTGTAAAAATCTTGTCTAATAATATTATATACTGTCTCCTATAAACTATATCTAACTAGATCTATTCCTCAAACTGGCATTAATGGACTCCCTTTAATGTTCTCATCTATATATTTGTAGCAACATGAGTGGTTTCAAGAGCATCGGTTGGAGCGCATTATGTATAAAACCCCTAAGGTAATAAGCAAATCTAGGATGCTGTCAGGTGTCTAGTTAAAGGTATATTTAAGTGCTAAAATAAAGGCAACTGGACTTGATTGATTTTCTTGAAGATTTTTCACCTCTCATCTGAAAGAAAACGAGAGACCTTTTGGATGAAGTGTGAAACTTCTTCAAGAAAGTTTAGCGAGTCCAGTTACTCTTGTTTTAGCACTTACATGCACCAAGGATGCTATTTACTAGACTGGAAAGTGAACCATATTTCTTGCAAAGTTTGGGATTTTATTCCCAATTCCCAAAGTGTGTAGAAGGCAGAATTAGATAATGCAGTTCGCTACTTTTCTCTCTCATGTCACTATCATAGGACTGTCTTTGGGTTTTGGACTGTCAGTCAGACAATGCAAGACATTTACAAACATTGCTGAGGGGCAGTTTTCAGGTTTCAGAACTTTAGAGGCACGTTCTACGGGAAAATGTTGTCCAGATAAATTCAGAAAAACTTGCTTGCATCATTTGAGGTCTGCTCATATAATCCATCCATCCATCCATTATCTATACACCGCTTAATCCTCACTAGGGTCATGGGGGGCTGGAGTCTATCCCAGCTGACTCAGGGTGAAGGCAGGTTCACCTGGACAGGTCACCAGTCTATCACAGGGCTACACTTAGAGACAGACAACCAAGCACACTCACATTCACACCTACGGACAATTTAGAATCACCAATTAACCTCGACATGTTTATGGACTTGTGGGAGGAAGCTGGAGAACACAGAGAGAACCCACACTGCACGGGGAGAACATGGAGACTCCACGCAGAAAGATCCTGGGTGTCCTCACCGGCGACCTTCTTGCTGCGAGGCAATGATGCTAACCACTTACCCACCTGTTGCAGTCCAACAGTAGGTCAGAGATGCACATAAATAAGTCCTGTCCATTTGTCTCTACAGTAAAATAATCACCATCATACTTTACACTCTTTTTAAATTAAAGATTAAGGAAGTCTTTGTATATCTACTTCATGAAAGAAGTGCAGAGTAAAAAGAACATTTCAGTGCTGATGGTCTCACATTGAAACGAGTCACTGCAGGAGTCTTTTTTTAAACTTTTGGACACACTCTGTCAATGTCAGATTACAAAATTTGCAAATAGAAATCAATGTATCCAGTGCCAAAGTTTGATTTGGTAAAACTTTGGCCACAAAACCTGGAGAAAAGGTTCTGCCCAGGAATGCACAGGTGCTCCCTTTGCTAAGGCCTCGCTCTCTACTACGTTACACTCACACATTTGGTGTGGGAGTTGTCCGGCATTGAGAAGCTACAGTATCACAACACTGAGCAATATGCAACAGCTTTAGTGCAGCGGTTCAGATATCAGTGGAGAAATCCTGAGCCAACAACATAAATGTGTTTCTGTCAAACATCAGCAAAGGTTAGTAAAAGTCGACATCTCCAAGCATGGGAGAATGGAATAAAATTATTTGTTGCCAGAGTTTTATCCTCGGGCAAAAATTACACAGGCGAGAAACAAAGCTCAGAGTGTTTTTTTCTGTGTGTGTTTCTGTGTGAGTGTATCCTCCACAGAGTCGACAGATTAGATGTTTCCTGTTCAGTAAGCCACAGCAAACAACATGGATGGACTCCAAGCCACTCACACACACACACACACACACACACACACACTCACAGACACACACACAACCTCATGCGAAAACACATATGCGCGCACATTTACGCCAAAGCGCACAGATAGACGGATGCAAATGCAAATACGCACAAAGCCGCGATATCTGTGGAAAATGACAGCAGTCTGTTTGGCAGAAAGCAACGTGGCAGAACACATCCCTCCTACGCCAGAGAGAGAGGATGATGGGGACGAACGAAGCGAGAGGCGAGGAGGGAGAGGGAAGGCGAGGCAGAAAGAAGAAAAAAAAAATGTTTACATGTTTACAAGAGAGAAAAGAGGTAGTGAGGGAGATCAGAGGGCGACAGTGAAGGACTGATGTAGGAAGAGAGAGACGTGGAGGGGGAGAGAACGACGGAGCGAATTGAGTGAAGGCAGGAGAGGAGGAAGAACATTGAAAGGAGTAAAGAAAACAGCCGAGAAAGGTTCATGTCGGGGTCAAACGAATGCGCTATAGATGACTGTATGTGTGTGTGTGTGTGTGCATGTGTGTGCATGTGCGTTCAGCCTCAGTGTTTCCGTGTCTTAATTAACGAGCCAATTAGGATCTCAGTTTAACGGCGGCTGGAAACACAGAGCCCATTTCCTTGTAGAGGATGACTAATAGACACACTCACAAATGGATACAGTTACATACACAGGCACAAACACACAGTCTGGAAGTCTTAAATACACACACTATCACTCACTAACGCATTCACACACACACACACACACACACACACACACATCCGTTCAACTTTCCCCACCAGCGCTACAATTCCTTAGTAATGAAAGCGCAGTAACAGATTCACTGTTTCATTTGTGTGTGTCGAGCAGTGAGGCCCGAATATCCAAATATGTGTCTCATTTAAGTTCCTTTCAGCTGTTGTAGAGCTTAACGTCTGCTGCCAAACACCTGCAGACACGCACACACACACACACACACACACACACACACACACACACAGACACACAGACACACACACACACACACAGAACACACTGCAGGGGCGTACAAAGGGCTTCAGGGAGTTAACCTAAACAGTACAAATTGACACTAGCTTACAATATCATGCTGCACAAACACACAGAGAACAGAGACTCCAAATACTTGATGTCTTCGGTCCATTACCAAAAACATAGCTCTTTTCATCTCGCTTTTTAAATCTCGAGCCATCTGTATTTCATTTAGGAGAGCAGGAGTATTGATTGTGGCTATTAACTGTGCACTGCGACTAACTTTGGTTTTCTTGTCGAGTACTTAACATTATTTGGGGTGTGCTGTTAGCTCCTCTTCTAGTCAAGACAGTCTATGAGTTTGTTTTCCCTACAAGGGATGTAAACTTTTAATGCTTTTTTAAAAATCCCCAAGCATGTGAAATTAACCACAAAATGTCACTGGGTTGCAGGACTGCTTCTGTGATAAACCCCAGC